>NC_068278.1:54496839-54616839 GCF_025860055.1 Xyrauchen texanus | reverse complement strand
AGCTCTGGATCACAGTGTCATAGAGACAAGGGGGCGGGCTCATTTTACTCAGATGACCAATCAGTCTCTCAGGATCATTGTGAAGCTATCAAGCCACGCCCTAGCAACCATTTAGAGCACCTTAGCAACAAGTCCCACAGACTTCTAATGAAAGAGTTCAAAGAGATATCTCCAGATAGAAGTGTCATAGAAACACAAGGGTGGTCTCGTTTGACTCTGGGCAGAAAACAGCCAATCATGAATCACCTCAACACTTCCTAGACCCTCCCTAGCAACCATTGTCGAGCACCTTAGCAACCAAAATCCATAGAGCATCTGCAAAATCCATCTTCCGTTCTGAATGTCACAGAGGCATGGGAGTTGGTTTATATCATTCATACTGACAAGCAGCCTTTGGAGATTCATGATTGGCAGCTACCTAGCCACTCCCTAGCAACTAAACAGAGTACCCTAGCAACTTTGCAAGAAAATCATAGAGACTTCTGGTTGATTTATTCAATCTGATGCAAGGACTTGATAAGTATCACTATGTAACTGCTAGCCAGATGGGGTACCCAACCAGTGACAAATCACATATCTGCATCAGCAGACACTTCTGGGTTGGTTTATTTCAATCAGGATGGCAAGGACACTTGATAAGTATCACTATGGTAACTGCCTAGCAACCACATGGGGTTACCCTAGCAACCGAGTAACAAATCACATATCTCTGCACCAGAAAATCAAAGAGACTTCTGGGTTGATTTATTTCAATCAGGATGGCAAGGACACTTGATAAGTATCACTATGGTAACTGCCTAGAAACCAGATGGGGGTACCCTAGCAACCGGGTAACAAATCACATATCTCTGCACCAGAAAATCGTAGAGACTTCTGGGTTGATTAACTTCAATCCGGATGGCAAGGAGACTTGATAAGTATCACTATGGTAACTGCCTAGCAACCAGATGGGGTTACCCTAGCAAGCGAGTAACAAATCACATATCTCTGCACCAGAAAATCATAGAGACTTCTGGGTTGATTCATTTCAACCCGGATGGCAAGGAGACTTGATAAGTATCACTATGGTAACTGCCTAGCAACCAGATGGGGTTACCCTAGCAACCGAGTAACAAATCACATATCTCTGCATCAGAAAAACGTAGAGACTTCTGGGTTGGTTTATTTCAATCAGGATGGCAAGGACACATGATAAGTATCACTATGGTAACTGCCTAGCAACCACATGGGGTTACCCTAGCAACCGAGTAACAAATCACATATCTCTGCACCAGAAAATCGAAGAGACTTCTGGGTTGATTTATTTCAATCAGGATGGCAAGGAGACTTGATAAGTATCACTATGGTAACTGCCTAGCAACCAGATGGGGGTACCCTAGCAACCGGGTAACAAATCACATATCTCTGCAACAGAAAATCGTAGAGATTTCTGGGTTGATTTATTTAAATCAGGATGGCAAGGAGACTTGATAAGTATCACTATGGTAACTGCCTAGCAACCACATGGGGTTACCCTAGCAAGCGAGTAACAAATCACATATCTCTGCACCAGAAAATCGTAGAGACTTCTGGGTTGATTTATTTCAATCATAATGGCAAGGAGACTTGATAAGTATCACTATGGTAACTGCCTAGCTACCAGATGGGGTTACCCTAGCAACCGAGTAACAAATCACATATCTCTGCATCAGAAAAACGTAGAGACTTCTGGGTTGGTTTATTTCAATCAGGATGGCAAGGACACTTGATAAGTATCACTATGGTAACTGCCTAGCAACCAGATGGGGTACCCTAGCAACCGAGTAAAAAAACACATATCTCAGCAGTTATAAAATGCTATTTGACGAGTTTGGCCACGGCAAGCACCACTCACATTTTCTTCAGGAAATGTACATTCTAGTTTCATCTGTTATTGATTGCTCTATTGGAAAAATTTTAATCTCAGATCACGCGGCTTTAATGGAACCTTTTTGCAAAATCCTGAATTTCAACAAATGTTAAAATCTAAAATCAGTGTTTATATGGAGACCAACTGGTCCTCAATAATCCTCTGTGGGCATGGCTTTGGAGTCACTTAAGGTGGTTCTTAGGGGCCGGATCATACAGTATGCCTCATTCATCAAAAAATCCAAAGCACGAGAACTTGTGGAGTTGCAAGGGAAATTAAAAGTGCAGAGGCAGAGCTGAAGCACGAATGTCATCTGATGGCTTCAGAGAATTTACCTGATTGAAATACAGGTATAATACTATTTTGTCATGGAAGGTGGAGTTTTGGCTATTCAGGGCAAGACAGTCATACTTTGAGTTTGGGGATAAATAGGGAAGCTTTTGGCTAGATACATAAACAGAGAGAGTCTTTTTCTACCATTCCCTCAGTGAAATCTGCTGGTGGTGAAATATTTGCATTGGCCATTGAAATTAATATTGCTTTTAAAGAATTCTGTTTTGATCTCTATAGTTCCACATCTTCATCTACCGATGAGGATATTAGAAACTTTGGAAATATTTGGGTTCGGGAACACTTTTATTGGATGGATTAAGTTACTTTATAGACATCTGGTAGCAGCGGTACAAACAAATGGATACATTTCAGATTATTTTACTCTGGATAGGGGCACCCGGCAGGGTTGTTCTCTTTCCCCATTATTGTTCTGTCTTGCCCTGGAACCATTAGATAAGAAAGGAGGGTAATTTTCCAGGCGTTGTGGCGGGAGGTATGGCGCATAAGCTTTTGCTTTATGCAGATGATATTTTATTATTTGCCTATGCCCCCACTAGTTCTATGACTTGTCTTCACAGAATTATTCAGAATCAGAATCTGCTTTATTGCCAAGTATGTTTACACATACAAGGAATTTGTCTCGGTGACAGGAGCTTCCAGTGCACAACAATACAAAAACAATACAAAAACAGCAGCAAGACATGGATAATAATAAAACATAATTATACACATATGTACATACACACACATAGGTACATAGATACACACACACATACATACATGTGCAATTCTAATATAAATATGTTGTCTGTTATGTACAGTGCAAAATGGAAATCTGTTATGTCAATGCAATTTTTTTTTCAGAGGAATGAAATGGCAGAAATGGCAGAAGAGGTATATGTGATGGATAAATATAAAAAAGATTAACTGTGTATTGCACATAATTATTGCACAATGTGGCAGTTTTAACTGTTCACGAGATGATAGCCTGAGGGGAAAACTGTTACTGTGCCTGACGGTTCTGGCGCTCAGAGCTCTGAAGAGACGGCCAGAAAGCAACAGTTCAAAAAGGTAATGGGCAGGGTGAGTGGGGTCCAGAGAGATTTTTACAGCCTTTTTCCTCACTCTGGAAGGGTATAGTTCTTGAAGGGGCAGGGGGCAACCAATAATCCTCTCAGCAGTCTGAAATGTCCTTTGTAGTCTTCTGATGTCTTATTTCATAGCTGAACCAAACCAGACAGTTATTGTATTGCAGAGGACAGACTCAGTGATTGCTGAGTTGAACTGTATCAGCACTGCCTGTGGCAGGTTGAATTTCCTCAGCTGGGGAAGGAAATACAACCTCTGCTGGGCCTTTTTCACAATGGAGTCAATATGTCTCCCACTTCAGGTCCTGTGAGATAGTTGTGCCAAGAAACTAGGATGACTCCGCTGCTGACACAATGCTGTTTAGAATGGTGAAGGGGGTCAGTGTTGGGGTGTTCCTCCTCAAGTCCAAAATAATCTCCATCGTTTTGAGCATGTTCAGCTCAAGGTTGTCTTCTTGCCCATTGTGGTAGAGCGGAGGGCGGGCCGGGTCATGATGCTACACACCTGGCCCCTAATCAGACTAATCAAGCATCCAAGAGACAGAGAGAGAGATTTACGGGCAGCTGCCTGACAACTGTGTGTGTTTTTTTTGTCTTTTTGGTTCAGTTTATTATTAAACTATTATTTATATTGTCAAAGGTTCTCGCCTCCTTTCCCTTTTATCCCTTTACACAAGTGGCAAAATCCAGGAAGGAGGAGGGATGCGCTGTTGTAGAGTCTGCGCCAATACCACCCACCCCAACGGAGCAGCCGCAGCCATCTGCTGGCTGCCTGAGATCAGACGAATTGCCACCGGCCATGGGGGAGAAGGGGCTCCTATCCGAATGCCTGGAGTGGTCAGGGCCTCTGCCAGGGGTGGGGGGGGGGCCCCTACCATCCGCAAAATGTGGCAGGGACCCCTACCATCCGCAAAATGTGGCAGGGTTGTGACGACCGCTGACCATGAGCGGGGAGGGGCTCCCGGCCGACCGCCTGTAGTGGGAGAACTGCTGCCAGGGGTGGGGGAGACCCCTTCTGTTACCCGAGAACACGGTGGGGTGTTCCATCCACCAGGGGCCGGAGGACTGCCTCCGATCCACCCAGTGAGGCACGGTTGTCATCCAATAGAGGGTGGAGGAGTGGCTGAGGATGTCGACGTATCGGAGAACCGGCGAGTAAGTTTTTTTCTCTCTCTCTCCAATTGCCGCTCTGCATTGGCCTTTCCCTCTCTTTTAATGTTTTTTTGGGGGGTACTTTGCTGTTACAGTGAGTACCCTGTGTTTTTAATTATTATTGTTTCCCTCCCCCTGTCCCCTCCCAGATACAGAAAGGTGGGTATGACCTGCCGGCAGATGGGGATAGAAGGGAGGAGATGGAGAGCAATGATGCAGTCAAGTAAGGCTCTTTATTTCTCTGCCTTTTACACTCTGCGTGCACTCTTCTCAGTGCTTTTCTCAGTTCAATCAAATCAGTGTCACACAAACTTTGTCAACATAAACTTCTCTGAGACTTCAGCTTCACAGTACGTATAAACTTCAATATAAACTATTCACTATCACAATAAACATTTAATAAGACATGCCAGACACTGGTCACTTGTGTCGTTCTCCCTCTCCCTCTCTGGCGGTGGCATGGCCGTTTATATGCTGCTCTCCCCATGCTCACTGGAATTAGAGACAGTTGTTAGACATAATTGAGCTCAGGTGTAAGCGCCCTTACCGCTTTCTCTCTGACGGACACTTGACCACGCCCCTTGCTGCCACAACTATTATTTATATTGTCAAGCCGGTTCTCGCCTCCTCCCTTCTCTTTTATCCTTTACACCACTATTTCGCCATTGCTAAGCCTTTCTATTAAACTAATCTGAGAAGTTAAGTTACACCCCTTTATCTCGCATTTGCACTCAGTATAGACAAAAGTGTCCAGAATGTTTAATTCGGACATTTATTTAAATGTTGCCTCAAGCATATGGCTGAACCCTAAATTATGTATTGATAAGTCCCCTTTCCTATAAAAATCCTATATACTTTATTTATTTTGATATCCTGTCTATGCATGGTTATATGGTTAGATGCATTGTATTATTCGTATTTAGCATTGTTTTTCCCCCTATCTGCAACCCTTTCCGAACAGATCTGTGGCCACAGATTTCTGGGTCATGACCTAACAGTTGAAAAAAACGCTCATTTAACACATCTTGTACTGTACATCCCAGAGCATCAAAATAATCTGATTCAGCCGAGTCATTTTTGTAACTTTTTCTTCCAACAAAATGGCATATCTCATAATGACTCACCACCGCACATTGGCAAACTCTCACAATATCTCAATCCCCCCAGTGGGTATCAAAGCTCCATGCTAAAAGCTTGCTCGCTTCCCATGGTTTCTCAACTGTAGTGACAAGGCAACCTAAAGCCTACCGGGCACAGGGCCTACACTAATGCATACCGCATCAGATTACAATAGAGTACAATGCCAAAAAGTTGTCAACAGGGGATATTTACACTTTAGCTCAAACATAATTCATGTTCCAGAGTGTCTTTGGAGGGAAGATAGTGTATTGTCAGAGGATAGGAACTAAATATGGCAAAGAAGAAAGACAGTGAAGACACTCTACACACTGTACTGTAAATAGTATTTCAGGTCACAAGGACAGAGGGACATGAAAAGTGGATGGGGTCAGTCACTATGTGCATGACAGGGATGAAGATAAATATGCTCTATTTGTCATGTCTGTGTGGGACTACATTTGGGTAGTTGACAAGTATCATGGGTGTAAACTTTTTTTTAAACTTGATTTTGGGTTAATATGTACAGGATATATGGGATATGTAAAAGGAAATGTTATATTCATCTTATGTGCCAGTAAGTACATTTGTTTAAATCAGCATGTTCATGGCCGTTTTAGAAATGTATGGTTTACGCTGTTGCGTTGGCATAGCAACAAAGTTGGAAAATAATACAAAAAACACTAAAATAATGTTAACACACATATTGCTAACATCATGTAGCTTAACTTCTGAAACAGTGAGTATTTTAACGTTTACAGATTGGCCCCATTGACTTCTGTTGTAAGTGCCTGATCGTAACACTGAGTTTTGGTCTTTTTAAAGAAAAGGAGGGACAAATAATGTTTTGCAGTAATAAACATTATACTACAAATGCTGTTGATTGATCTTAACTTGAATTGAACCCAGAATATTATTTGATTAATTATAAAAGAATCAGAATTTTTTTTATTTGAGTATTATAGTTTGAGACAGACAGCAATTATGCAAATACCCCAGTCTGTGAGTTTTCTTTGATATTAATGCCGAGATGCAAGAATCATCAAACACATTGAATTGACAAAATTTGAAAATTTGAAAATGAATATTTCGGACATGATACTTCAGGTCTTAAATTATTGTTTTGTAGTGGAACCACTTTTCTAGATGCAAAAATATATCCCCTCCTTTATATGTACTGGAAGGATAATTCAAAATGATTGTCTGTGGTAGAGGAAAGTTAGGAAGGCAAGGATGAATATCTGATTTAGGCATATTAATTTAATTACATTTTCTTATCAAAGTAAGTTACTTGAAAGTGCACACATTTATACTAACCTAAGCAGGTAAAGAGGGATACAAGTAGAGTGTGAAGGTCAAGCAATTATCTGCTGACTTACTGTAGCCAAGTTTACTGTGCCAGTTGCTCTCAAGCAAGCTAAAATTAAGGGGCTTGCTCAAAAGCACATTGGGGATTGGGGACATGCCTTTGAGTCAATGGCAGTGGATTGTACCTGTTTTTAAAGCTTGGGAAGTAGTCAATGCTGCTCCTAAGTTTATGAACGTAAATTTATGAGATTTATTTTTCACCTGTTTTATAATTTGCTTTGCAAGAATGCTTCCCTTAGAAAGCACCACAAAAGGGAGAATGCGGTAAGATTGTCCGAGTGCGCATATATTGCAGTTATGACGATACTTTGCGGAAAGCACAGGAAAACGTGCTTCTTGACTCCTGTTGAGTGCAGAAGAAAGCGAGTCTTACTATATTGGTGAAAAAGAATTTATTTAGTGTTTGTGATGTGCTGGTGTTTATTAATATATTTGATTTAGCCTATGTGAAAGGTGATTGGTTTAGAAGACTCTTGGATAGGGCAGGTGAATATTTTATAACCAAAGTGTAATGAATTAACATAACTTTTACATATGACATATTTACACATTACATATTACATATTTACTTTTCTGCCAAGGATCTCTCATTGTCCTTCATCCCTTGTAATAAACTTTAAATTGTATATCCTGTAAATCAATTAAAACTGTACAGTTTTTTTTTTTTGAGAAAATTAAAGGCAAAAACAACTTTTTGTTATGTCGAGATCACGAGAAAATTAAGTCATGATCACGAGAAAACAACCTTAGTTATGTCGAGATCACGAGAAAACGAGACAGAAAAATAATAATAACGCAAGGTCTCTTTGAGCTTCCGTAGAAATCTTTGGCGAAAAAAAATAAATAAAAATCCTAAAAATAACTAAAGGTCCTCTTATTATAACAAATTTGTTTCAGTAAAAAACAGTAACTTTCTCCAGACTGTTCGTTCATTTTGCACTATTGTTACGATTTTGGAAAAAATCACCTAGCTTAGTGCTTCAGGGCTAATATTGTGCTAATGTAATGATGGGTATTATACACTGGATACACACTATTATGCATATGTCATTTTGCACCTGAATACATTTTCTGTGGCACAACAATCAGTAAACCTCAAATGTAAAATAATTACTTTGGCCAGCAAAAACAAATTATTTTTTTGTTGATCAGGGTTTTTCCTGCATAGAGAATTACTAGGTGGCCACCTCCATCAAATTTTGTGCCGCCTCCGGCTGTCTACAAAAATCTGGAGTTTGTCTTCATGGAAAACACTAACAAGCGTTGCACTCGGTGGATTGTCATTTGTAACTGCAAATCTCGGCAATAATAATACAAAAATGTATTTTGTCGAATAGTCGCTTGATGTCATTTAACGTAACTTGAGATCATATAAAACTATAATGATGACATACGAGATGAGAGGAGTGCTGCAGCTCGATTGTCTGATAGAAACACAGATCCCAGCTTGGCGATATATCTTTATTTCATCCTTAATTAAAGTTCATATAATATGGGAGTGTGCCATTTAAATTAACACAAACTCCAAAACTGTCATTCTCTGTGCGGTCAGACCTGCTTCATCCAGTCGTGGAAGAGACCCAATCTGAGCGGGAGTAAATAAAACTTGACAAAAAAAAAAAAATAGGATAAGATTGACTAAATATGATAAAAATTAAAAAGGACATTTGACAGAAGACTAAGATTAAATTAAAAAACAGATGACAATATTAACACTATTATTCAGTTGCCTGGTCATTAGGAGTGTATTAATGCTAAGTCAACATTTACATGTTCTTAACGTCACTTTTTTTATTAGTATGGTACCACCTCCTCCTCATTTTGAGCCAGGAAAAACCCTGAATGATGTATACATATTTCCTGCTTACAAGGTCACATGACAAAAAATACGAACAGTTGTCTTGATACACTGGGTTGGTCAACTTGCCCACTCTCCTCTATTCATGTGCTTTTCTTTTTCTTTTCTTTTTTGTACAGTCCCAGTAAAGTATGCATGTTAAGGCAAAAGTATACTTTGCTTTTCTGTGTGGTGTCTTTTCTGTGATGGAGTGCCTTTCAGAGTATACTCTTTTGAGCACAAGCCCAAATGGACGCGTGCGACTAATGCACACTACAACTGCTTTGTGATAATCAGTCCAAGTGCACTGTGCGGATGACAAAATCTTCATTAGACACTGTGCATTAGACGAATCGACACATGTATACTTTGACCTTTAGTCTGCAGCTTCCTTTACAACCTAAAAAATAGAAACTGCACGATCGAGAATTGTGGAGTGCAAATTACGTTCCGCACCAAAATGTCAATTGTTTTATGTGGGTGCTGAAACAATGCAGACAGAGCATAACAATATCTATTCACAAGAGCATTTTTTGTTTTGAGTGAGTTCAGTGAAACTTTCTGTTTTACCAAAAGCACTACTGAAATGATTTACCACATGTAGAGTAAACGAACTGCAGACTGAGTGCACTTAGACCAGGTTTACGCTTTTCTTTATTAATGCAAATTGCTACTTTTCAAATTGCCTAAAACCACCAGCAATTTAGCATATTCAGTGTAGCATTTCCAGGTCATTTTCTGTCATGTAAACATGTGCCTATCATACCATTATTCTTTCTGATAGTGTGTCCACTTTGTAATACATGAGGTAGTGCTTGCTGTTAAGCTGACTTTATCTGCCAATTGTCACAAGAAAACTGTGAACTGTGGGACTTGGCAGCGATGACTGTGGCTCTGACTCTCCAGTGACTTCACATTTCACCCTTTTGTATTAGCTTGTTTGCACATGACATCACGTCACTGAGTTGCGGTGGTGCGAAATGTAGTTGGATGGCAGGAAGTGATTTTCTACATAGGAAGCACTATCACAAACTCAGAATGCCTATATTTTGCATCGTTTACGTTTGCTCAAATCGAACAAACTGACAAACCACAAGGAACTTGTATTGTGTACCATAAGTTGTTGTTCATTAGGGGGAAATGCTAGAAATTGACAGAAAAAAACCGCAACCGCAGACGCAGGCTTGTAAACCTGCGTCTGCGGTTGGGAGGAGCCGAGTCGGATAATGCTTGTGTGTGCCGTTACCACTTGGTCAAAGGTAAGTTAAAACATCTTATGTCACTATGTTTATGTAACGTGAGCTGTTTCCGTTCTTTGTAAAGTTAAATAATTGTTTTTCTTTGTTTGAGTTGGTACCCCTGTAACTGAACAAAAATACGTAGCGTTACCAAAGCTAACTACAAAGTCTTTGCATCCTTATTGCTACGGTGTTGTTCTCTTTAGGCTGCCCTGGTGCTTTAAACAATGTTGAGCCTGTAGACTGGGCTCCTACAGTTAACAGTTATCAGAAAGGTAAGCTCATGTTAGAAGCATTGCATATACGAGAGGAGAGGATGAAGTCCAGAGACGATCAACATAGACACGCAGAAGGTGCTGAGGCCTTGCTGGATCTCCATGAGTCAGCTGAGAAGCCAGAGCCAGAGGACAAAACAGAGATGTTACATGATCGACAAGGTAAAGTAATTGTATTAATAAGTGTTGCCAGTATTATAGTTGTATAAGGCAGATGGGATTCTGACAACAAATAACGTCTTGTTTCGCGATGATTCATGTCTTTAGTGGTGTTTCGGCAGACCTTTGAGAGTGGTTAACCTAATCACGTAAAGTAAACAACCGGAACGCTAACATCGAGAGGCTCAGCAGCGTTTGATGTTTGTTGCTAGGTTAATCCACAGAACAAAAAAGAAATGCTACTCACCTGGACGAAAACCAAATGACAGCCATTGTGGAGCACCTTGGTACCGAGGTCGTTGACCCAAACATTAACAAAAAAGTTGTATGCCTCCATACTTTTGTATGCTTTCACACAATACAATAAAGGTTAGCCAATTCACAAAGATTCTTTACACCAGAATGCAAAGCTCCATAGAAGACACATTATACACCACTGAGCCATGCTAAGCATCCCCTCTTTTCCCCCCTCCTCATTTTTGGGCTCTAGAAGGTATCTGCTCAGTGCTACCTGAGGTAGGAGGGGTCAGTGTTGGCAGACACGCCTCAGGCCAAAACGAGGCCTGCTGGGTGAGCGACTCACAATAGAATGTGCTGCTCACTCAGCTTCAGTTAAAGCCTGAGCACACCATTACTTATAAATATTCCTGAAAACAAGACCGGTGGAAAATGTATTCCGTATGGATAAGTGAGTCTAAATTTAGGTTTTCTACTGGAAGGATTTATTATTTTGTTCATGGGGTGAGGAAATAGCTATAATGATGGGTCAGAAAATCAAGATTTTTCCAAGACCTTTAACAACAAATTACATTAGTGTGTGCCTGTGTACAGGGTTATAGAATATGCATTTCAGGGAATTTTTAAATTGTGATTTTGAGCCCTGGAAAAGTCCAAATAAATTACTTAAGTTTATTTTCAGCTCTCAAATATATAATTCACTAGATATTTGTCTTTGTAAGTGCAATCACTACACAAACACAATGTAGTTTATGTGGTAACATCTAAATTAACTAATTATTTGATATTAATTAACACCTTTAAATCAACCTGAATACATTAGGTCACATCCACAAAGCAAATGGTAAGGGTTAGATCAGGTAGAAATAGCTGTTTCATTGTATTACCAATAAAATAGAAACTATGGTATTTTGGAAGACATTTAATTTATGTGTTTTCGTTTAATGTAATGTATGTATTTATAGAAATGTAAATAAATACGATGTATGTGAGGAGCAGTAGTAAATCTTTGTTCCCTAAAATGAATGTTTATTATTGAGTTTTAATAGGATTTGTTATAGTGTTTACATGTCTGCATGCAAAACTGAAATAGCACATGTTGTTTCAGAACCATTTCAAATGTGTGATCAAATTTAAAAGAAAAAGAAAGCCTTTATAATCCTCTTAAAACTCAATTAGCTAACAAATTGATGCCATGAACTTAATAAGCCACTCGAACAAAGAGCTACTGAAAGTTATCAGTTCTTTCAAGATGAGAAGAATAAAGCTTTTCTGTGTCTACGAAACCAATCAGAGAATAAAATGATTTAAATACGATTCTCTGAGCTGCCCATTATGTGCTTTTGAATTTTAAAGTCATTAATGCCTAATTGTAATAAATGACATTATATAAATACATATACTGTATAATGTTGATTTATAAAGATATATCTAGAGAAAGAGAAATAGTACAGTGATTCTAAATTGAGATGTACCAATTAGAAGAACATAAATTCAATTAATTCAATTGTAAAAACTTTTTTTAATTTTTAATTTGAGCATTTGTCATTATTTTTAATGGATTACAAAAGTCTTACTGAAGACAAGACAAGATAGTTCCTAAAAAGCAATAATAATTGGTGCTTGCTAAGGTAATGATAAATTACTTTAAATAAAATAATAAAAAATCTTCCGAATTTCATTGAAGCGGAGACCTGAGCCATGGGGCCAGAACATCATAAAGACATGGGGACTGGAAAATCACAAATAAGTTCTCTTTAATATATCCGTTGTTCCCTTCCGAGGGAACTCGCACTGCGTCGTTGAAAACGACTCTTTGGGGAACGCTCCTTAGCGTGCGCCTCTGAAGTATGAATGAAACTATTCCAATCTTGATTGGTGTTGCGTCATGACGTAACATGTGACGGCATAACCGGATGCATAAAAGTGACGTCGGCACACACACACATTAGCTTTCGCTCTTCAGCAAGCGCTCTATGTATATTGTTTGTCTTATTTGGTGTTGTTTGTCCTATTTAAAAGAATTATGGCCACCGAACAGTTTAAGAAGTGCGTGCACCCCTGCCCTCGTTTTATTACGGGTAGGGTCACGCACGATTTGTGTGTGAACTGTTTGGGAGCGCAGCACGCACAGGCAGCTCTCGAGGGATCTGCCTGTGAAAGCTGTGAAGCACTACCCCTGAGAGTGCTGCGCTCCCCGGTTGGCGTGCTTTGATGAGCACGGTCAGGCTCACGTTCCCCACGGTTCTGGTCCCGCGTCTGTTGAGGCAGCGCGCTGATTGAGATCGTGGGGTTCGCAGCGGGATCTTGCAGATGAGAATGAGACTGCTCCGGCACTTTCTCATTCTTCGTTTGAGGATCCCGAGCCTACTGTGAGTGGTGCAGAAGCCCGCGTCGCGGGCTTCTTCTGCCCACGATCAGGTCCCAATGCTCGAGCTCTCTGCTTCCGAGGAAGTGGAAATGCTCAGCATTGATGTGGACGACCGTGAGCCAAGCATGCCGGGTTTCGGCCAGGCTTATGAGGAGCTGGTTCAGGTTGTGACGCATGCTGTGGCCAGACTTAACATTAGCTGGCCACAAAATGAGCAGGGAACGTACGTCGGAAGCAAATTAGACGAGCGTTTCCTGCAGCACACGTCACAACCCCAGCGCCGGGGTTTGCCGTTTTTTTCCCGATCTCCACAAGGAGATTTCCAGCGAACGCACACCGCGTCAAAAGATAAAAAACACACATCAATTGTGGTCACAAGAACTGTATCGACCAAATCCTGCCAGTATCCCGCTTCAGGAGGTCGAGAACAGTGCGCGAAAAACACCCGAGACCAGCCTGGTTCCCTTAATAGATTTTGTAGAGGCATGGAATCATCTTCCCAACATATCTGCATGGGTCCTGCATATAATAAAATCAGGGTACAGACTGCAGTTCGGGCACCGCCCCCCCAAATTCTCTGGGGTGGTGCAGACTACAGTGGTTCCGGGGCAGGCTCAGGTGATGGAACAAGAAGTGCAATCTCTGCTGCTGAAGGAGGCCATAGAACGTGTTCCTCATTCAGACAGGGAGTCCGGTTTTTACAGCCGGTACTTTATAGTTCCAAAAAGGATGGGGGTTGAGGCCGATTTTAGATCTCAGAGTTTTGAACCGGTCTCTGAGGAGGTTCAGGTTCAAAATGCTTACTATTCCTGTCATCGTGAGTCAGATCAGATCTGAGGACTGGTTTGTCACGATAGATCTAAAAGACGCCTATTTTCATGTATCCATCCTTCCATGTCACAGGAGGTTCCTGAGGTTTGCTTTCGGGGGCGAAGCTTACCAATATCGGGTTCTTCCGTTCGGCCTACCACTATCTCCCCGCACATTCACCAAATGTATGGATGCAGCTCTTGCTCCACTGAGACTTCAGGGCATCCGTATACTGAATTACATCGACGACTGGCTCATTATGGCCCAGTCTCGAGAAATGGCGGTTCGGCATCGAGATGTCGTTCTTGGCCACATTCGAAGTTTGGGGTTGAGACTCAACACAAAAAAAGAGTGTGTTACAACCATCCCAGTGCACAACGTTTCTGGGCATTGTGTGGAACTCGGTTACGATGCAGGCACGCATGTCTCCTGCACGTATCGAGTCCCTTATGGCGATGGTGGCCGGGTTAAAGCTAGGCCAGGCCATCACTGTAAAGCAATTTCAAAGACTGCTGGGCCTCATGGCAGCGGCATCCAACATTGTACCTTTGGGCCTTCTACACATGAGGCCCCTCCAGTGGTGGCTGAAAACCAAGGGGTTTTCCCCAAGGGGAATCCATTTCCGTATAATCAGAGTAACGCGCAGGTGCCTTCGTTCTCTGCTAATATGGAAGAAACCTTGGTTCCTGTCCCAAGGGCCAGTGTTGGGAGCGTCATGTCGCCGGAAAACCGTTTCGACAGACGCCTCCCTCACTGGCTGGGTCGTGGTCATGGACGGCCGCTTTTGCCAGGGGTCTGTGGCAGGACCATCATCATTCTTGGCACATAAACTGTCTAGAGATGTTGGCTGTGTTCAGGGCTCTGAGGAGCTTACTTCCAGACATCAAAGGTTACCATGTCCTAGTACGTTCGGACAATACATCAGTGGTAGCTTATCTGAACCGACAAGGAGGACTCAGATCGCACCCTCTGTGCAGACTGGCGCATCAGATAATTCTTTGGTCCCAAGGGAGAATACTGTCTATCAGAGCAATATATATTCCGGGGGTTCAGAATCAGGGAGCAGACATCCTGTCGAGGCAGGGGCTGAGGCCCGGGGAATGGAGACTTCATCTAGAGGTGTTGAAGTTGATGTGGGACAAATTTGGACCATCGGAAGTGGATCTATTCGCGTCTCGAGAGACGTCCCACTGTCCACTTTGGTTCTCCCTCTCACATCCAGCCCCACTGGGGTTGGACGCCATGGTACAGGCTTGGCCGAGGCTTCAGCCTGTACGCATTTCCCCGATCGCTCTGCTCCCGGGAGTCCTGGAAAGGGTCCGCCAAGAGGGCATCAGTCTTCTTCTGGTTGCCCCGATGTGGCCGGCCCGAGTATGGTTCTCAGACATAATTTCACTCCTGATAGCTCCGCCATGGCAGATTCCTCTGAGGAGGGATCTGTTGTCTCAGGCAGGGGGCACAGTCTTCCACCCTCGTCCAGAGCTGTGGAAACTGTGGGTCTGGCCCCTGAGGGGGTTCAGTACCTAAATGCTGGTCTATCAGCGGGGGTGGTTGAAACCATACTTAGCTCTAGTTCTCCGTCTACTAGGAGATTATATGGCCTCAAGTGGAACGTGTTCTCCACTTGGTGTAGAGAACATGAATTAGATCCAGTTAACTGCCCGGTGGCTTCAGTTCTGGAGTTTCTTCAAGATCGTTTCTCTGCGGGTCTCTCCCCTTCCACACTTAAGGTGTACGTGGCTGCCATTTCGGCATTCCATGCACCACTGAGTGATGGGCCTCTGGGGAGGCACCAGCTGGTCATTCGTTTTCTCCGTGGTACATGGAGGATGAGACCGGCAACCAGGTCCAGGGTTCCTGCCTGGGACCTGGTGGTGGTTCTCGAAGGGTTATCCCTGGCCCCTTCGAACCCCTTCAGTCAGCTTCGCCCAAGGACCTGACATTCAAGATGGCTTTTCTCTTAGCTATTACCTCTCTAAAGAGGGTGGGTGATCTTCAAGCCCTGGCAGTGACGCCAGCTTGCTTGGAGTTTGCCCCTGGCGGAGTTAAAGCCATTTTGCACCTGAGACCTGGCTATGTGCCTAAGGTGCCGTCTAACACGGCATGGTCTACGGTCCTGCAGGCATTTCATCCTCCACCTCATGTGTCGGCAGAAGAAGAGAGGCTCCATTTGCTCTGCCCTGTCAGAGCTTTGAGCGTTTACCTCGAGAGGTCCTCTTCCTGGAGGAGGTCGGACCAACTGTTAGTGTGTTTTGGGTCACCAAGGAAGGGGCTCCCTGCCTCGAAACAAACCATTAGTAATTGGATTGTTCAGGCTATTATCTCGGCCTACAAGGTGCGCAATCTGCCTTCACCTTTGGCCGTAAGGGCTCATTCAACTAGAGGCATGGCGTCCTCTAGGGCTCTCTTATCAGGAGTACCCCTCCAGGAGATCTGTGAGGCAGCCGGTTGGGCTACCCCGCACACTTTCATCAGGTTTTATAGTCTGCACCTCCCTAGTACGCCTGGCGCACGTGTGCTCTCGTCCTAGCTGAGTGCCTGAGTTCAGTTTCACCCTAGGGCAGACCTTTTTCGGTGCGTGGCCTAGTGGGCATTCGTTCCCCAAAGAGTCGTTTTCAACGACGCAGTGCGAAGTTCCCTCGAAGGGAACGTCTCGGGTTATGACTATAACCCTTGTTCCCTGAGAAGGGAACGAGACACTGCGTCGTCCTGCCATGCCCCTCAAGGCCTGAGAGCGGCTTGCTTCATCGCTAGGCTAATGTGTGTGTGTGCCGGCGTCACTTTTATGCATCCGGTTATGCAGTCACATGTTACGTCATGACGCAACACCAATCAAGATTGGAATAGTTTCATTCATACTTCAGAGGCGCACGCTAAGGAGCGTTCCCCAAAGAGTCGTTTTCAACGACGCAGTGTCTCATTCCCTTCTCAGGGAACAAGGGTTATAGTCATAACCCGAGACGTTTTTCCTAGACAGCAATGAGATAACATGGAAAGCAAATCGTCTCGGGTTACATGTGTAACCCTTGTTCCCTGAAAAAAGCGGAACGAGATGCTGCGCTGCTAAGCGCTAGGGGAACAACTCTAGCTGTGAACCGAGCTGAAATAGTGTGTGTAACACGTCAATGAACATTGACCGGAATTTATAGCCTCGGCTGATGTAATCATTAGATGCACCTGCGGCGAGGCTATAAATGGATACGTCACCAGGTGTCGCCAGATACTTCTTTTTGAAGAGCAGTCCTGGGACATCCCAGTGCGGCAAAGCAGCGCAGCATCTCGTTCCGCTTTTTTCAGGGAACAAGGTTTACACATGTAACCCGAGACGTTCCCTTTACAAAAAGCTTCACTACGATGCTACGGTTGTGCAGTGTACTCACAAAAACGCGAGAGGTCTCAGACATGAGCTTGAGATGTCGACTCAATGGCATAAGAGCCCGGAGTAGAATAAACATCTAAACCATTAAATTTTGATGAATGTGTGTGGAGAGGACCAGCCTGCCGCATCACAAACTTGTTTAGGCATGGGCTGAGATGTCAACTCAAGGACATAAGAGCCCGGAGTAGCAAAGCATCTAACCCATAAAGTTCGATGAATGTGTGCAAAGAGAACCCTATCGCAACACAAACTTGTCATAAAAACTGATGAATGTGAGCGGAGAGGACCAGCCTGCCGCATCACAAACTTGTTCAGGTATGAGCTGAGATGTCGACTCAAGGGCATAAGAGCCCGGAGTGCAGAACATCCAAACTAAAAAAGTCCAATGAATGTGTGCGGAAAGGACAACCTGCCGCATCACAAACTTGCTGCAGAGGGAGACCTCTAGCCAAGGTTTTAGAGGAGGAGAGCCCTCTGGTAGAGTGCGCCCTGAAACCTACTGGCGAAGCTTGACCGCTCCTCGTAGGCCCGGGCAATAATGAGGATGCCTCTTTGAGGGCACCCCGCCCACCAAGCCGTAGCAAACCGCAGTGGCCACATAGAACCTGGCAGTGGCGAGGCAAGTGCCCGCTGACAGTTCTTTCTACAGAAAATCCAGAACTGAAGCAGACTGGCAGTTAGCTGGTTCTGTAATAAGAACTTTAGTAGAAGGAAACGCATGCAGGCGCATTTGCGTTACTACGTTCAGCCCCTCCCGAGGGGGAGGGGGGGGACTGGGCGACTCGGGGAGAAGTAGAGGAGACATTGCGCTATCAACAGAGGCGAAGAGGTCCTCTTCTGCCCTGTAAAATCTACCCAGATCAGTTCCAAGTGGAGGGAGCCCTAGCACTTGAAATGGTCTCGATAACCTCAAGAGAAAACCCTGTGAACCTCATTTGGTACCCTTAGGGGTCAGACATGAAAGGTTTCACAATTCAGGCCAAGGATGAGAAGGTCCTCCCTGTTCGGAATCGCCCAAGGCGAGCCGTCGAGGAGAGGAATTAACTCCGAGAAACATATCCTGTTCGGCCAGCGCAGCGCCATTAATAGGAGGCAAGACCCTTGGTGGTGAACATTGCCAAGACTCCCGGGAGCAGAGAAACCGGGGAAAGAAACGCATACAGACGCATTCTGGATCATGTATGTGTCTTAACGTCCAGACCCAAGGGGGCTGGGTGATTTCAGGGAGAAGTAGAGGAGACATTGCGCTATTCATAGAGGCGAAGAGGTCCTCTTCTGCCCTAAGATCTCACCCAAACTTGTTCCAAGTGGAAAAAGCCCGGCATTTAAAAAGGTCTCGATAACCTCAGGAGAGAGCCCTGTGTCCCTCAGTTGGTACCCTTAGGGGCCAAACATGAAAGATTCCACAGCTCGGGACAGGGATGAAATATTGCCCTGTGCCTGAGATAGAAGATCCTTCCTCTTCGGAATCGCCCAAGGCGAGCCATCGAGGGAAGAAATTCGCTCCGAGAACCAAGCCCTGTTCAGCCAGCGCGGTGCTATCAGTAAGAGGCAAAAACCCTTGCTGGCGAACTCTGGCCAACTACTACCTTAGGGTGGAGTTCTTAACTCCCCCGTTGGTATTTTCTGTCTGGACAGTAAATCTGCTCCCATATACGGGCATCCAGGGATATAACTGACCTGAGTGACAGGAGCTTGCCCTGGGTCCTAAGGAGAATCCGACGTGTCAGAAATACAGCTGACAGGAACGTGGGTCTCCTTGATCCGTTTGCAGCTTTCAGTCATTCTCTCTTTTTTTTCTTCTTTTTCTTTTAGAAATATATATATAATATTTTCTAAACAGAACAGAAAAGAGAACAACGTTCACTGCACACTACCTAACTGATTCTAACTCCTAACAGAGGAAAGAAAGTTTTGACAGGGTTTGTGAAACACACAGAAACAGAATCGCTCTGAAAAAAGAGTTTCTGACGACACCTGGTGACGTATCCATTTATAGCCTCGCCGCAGGTGCATCTAATGATTACATCAGCCGAGGCTATAAATTCCGGTCAATGTTCATTGACGTGTTACACACACTATTTCAGCTCGGTTCACAGCTAGAGTTGTTCCCCTAGCGCTTAGCAGCGCAGCATCGTAGTGAAGCATTTTGTAAAGGGAACAAGACTTTTCCTAAGTCTCATGCTTCTCAGATGTTTCTCCTTAGAAAAAGACCCCAATAATTGTACTTGTTTCTCCTCTAAAGTTTAAGAAGTGATCCATGAGTATGCCAACAATTGTCTCACACTCGATTGTGTGATTTATTTTGCTGCTTAAAGCAACACAACTATAGAACATTGTCACAATTTGACTTAATTGCATTCTATCCATTTAAATGTGTAAAATGTAAGTTTACTTAATCGATTTGAGTTGGGACTACATGAATACTTTTTGGTGGTGTTAATGTGGCACTGATGAAACTGGGCAGGGGAATTCCATTTCCCAGCATGGTTTACATGGGACACAACAGGCAGAGTAAATGTTCAAATTAAGCATTGTTTTATGTGTTTTTGTGCAAGATGAATATAAAGGGGGATACTTGTGGGTGTTTAATGTTTTGTTATGTTGAGATTTAGAAGAGCTACTAATATGTTGAAGTTTTATGGGTTACCATTGTGGCGAAGAGGGGCGATTGAGCTAACAATGAGGACAGGTAGATGTCACACGTACATTTGTTTGTGCTAAACATAGCATAGTTACCGAACTACACTCTGGTGTGCTTTCAACCAGCATGTACACTCATTGAGGACTTATTATGTGAGTGGTGGTGGTGTAGTGGTCTAATGCACATAACTGGTAAAATGGTAATCAGAAGGTCGCTGGTTCGATCCCCACCACCACCATTGTGTCCTTGAGCAAGGCACTTAACTCCAAGTTGCTCCGGGGGGATTGTCCCTGTAATAAGTGCTCTGTAAGTCTCTTTGGATGAAAGCGTCTGCCAAATGCATACATGTAAATGTAAATTAATGCAATTATTTAATGCTGTGGCAGCAATGCATAAAATCATGCAGATACGGGTCAGGAGCTTCAGTTAATTTTCACATTAACATCAGAATGGGGAAAATGATTTATCTGCCGTGACATGATTGTTGCTATTATGACAGAAATGCTATGGTAACTCCGATAACCCCTTTGTACAATTGTAGTGAGCAGAATAGCATCTCAGAAATACAGCAAACCTTGAGCTATAATAGCAGAAGACCATGTCTGGCACTTTATTAGCACCATAATGTTCCTAATAAAGTTGTTATTGAGTGTATTTTGCATGGTAACATTCACTTTCACAGTTAGTACATAAAGAAAAAAAAAGATTTCTTTGAGTTACTATGACACTTTTTATTTAGTTAGGTTTAACCAATTCAGCTTGGTTATTTCTACACAAAGTGGTTGTGTTGAGATTACATAGTAATTTTAAGTTAACAAAACTCATTTCAAACACATGGAACCACTGTCCATGATTTAATCAATTTCTCCTAAAAAATCTTAGGGGAAACATCTGCGACAATGTTGACATAGTAGCCTACTTATCTTAGACATAACTGAGAACTCTATTAAGTCTCCTGAGCAATGAGCAAAAGCAACCACTAAGCAATTCCATTTTCCTTTGGGTTATTTCACTGGCTGTAATACACACATTCATGCATTACACACACACACACACACCTTAAGTCTTCTATTCAGTGCGTGTGCCTCCTGTAGCCCTGTGGCGTGATGGCTTCACACTGAGTTGCTGTTTTGGGCAAGAAGAATGATTTATTTAGCACACACCTCTGCTGTCATAGTTCATCTGCACACAGCACCTCTTCTGCAACACAAACACAGCCCAGAGCCTTGTGCATCTACACACAGTAAAAAACAATGGAACACTGGCATATTATTCCTACAAAAAGCCACTGCATTGCAGTGATATCAGTATTATAAATGGGGTGCATTATTAGTAAATAAGTTAACATATTTAAGGACTCCATATGATATTTCACTATTATGCATGTTAGACGGAGACCTGTATTCAGTTGATGAAGCAAAAATTACATAAAAATCTATTTAATCCAGTTTAAGAGGGTTTGCTGGTCTTAGTTGGTCTCCCAGTCTGGTCACCCCCTCCAAACACCTGTCATATAAAGACTATATGGATAAAATAAAGTCCCACCCAACCTTTTTTTGGTCTCACTGTTCCACACCATTTCATGTTGATCTTTTAGAAGGTGAATAAGTGTGTTTTTAAGATAACCGCTGTGGATAATGATTGCATCGGAACAGATGGAATTTCCATGTACAATGAGTTTTTAATAGTATATATTATTATACTATATATCATCATATTTATATTATTTTATAAGCTTCCCCAGGTTATAAAGCTGTCAATTAATGTTTGAATGTTAAAAATTCAGATTAATCAAGGCTACAACAGCATAGAGAGTGAGTCTTGAATCTGTTTTAATGCAAACTAAAAATCAGGTCAAGCATAGAAGATAAGAATCATAATAGATCATTGTGACGAGGAGGAGAGCGGGACAGGGCTGTGACTATGCACGCCCGGACCCCAATCGGACTTATCAGCCGAGGAGTGGGAAAAAGGCAGCCAGATATGGCAGTTCGAGAGAGACAGAGAGAGCCACACAAAGTTGCCGTGTGTGTGTTAATGTTTGTTACTTTTTGTTTTTATTTTACATGAAATATTACTTTGACTGTTCAGCCGGTTCCCGCCTCCTCATTTCCCATTTTAACCCCTGTTACAGTCAATAAAATGATAATTCAAATAAATCAATGGATGATCAGTAATGAATACATTTTATGTTTTCTCAGTTGAAACATTTAAAAGTTTTTCTTTAGTCTTATTTCACTCTATAAATTGGACTTAACTTTTTAAATACATAAATCGATTATTATGGGACAAATTCACATAACTTTAATTCATAAAATTATGGAGAAGAGCATTATAACCACATCATATATCAAGCAATTTCAGCATTTTAAATCATTTATTCAGTTGCCTGGATCTACAGAATATTTAGGAAAAGTTTGTGCCATTTCCTGAAATATATCATTCCTATAGCGAATCGGGTGCTGAAATAGCGTGTACAAATAAACAGTGCTATCAGCAGGCACAAGTCATCCTGTATTTTAGACACATTCGTTTCTCCTGGTAATATTTCTTAGATTGTGTTATCAAACTATCTCTATTAATACACTGCTTGACTTACCAACTCTCCATCAAATTACGATAGAATATATTAGTATTAACGTCTAATTTTCCTAACTGGCAGGCACCCCCATGTGTCTGTGAGATCTCAGCAACCCAATTAGAGAACACATCTGTTCCATTAGACATCATCCATCAAATGTGTGATATTCATCTCACCTCCATATTCCACATACACATGCTGCACATTTCTCAGCAAGATTGGCAATTTGCTTCAACTACAAACTAGATCAATCCCATAATATAATATCATCTTTTTTTCCAACCATCTGATACACATGTTCTATGAAAATTGCACAAACTCCTCCTGCACATGGGAAGATTACCAGTGAATAATAGCTTAACTTTCATTTTATTTCTCACAAAATGACTTCAAAATGACTCTATGGCTTCAGAAGACTTGGAATAGAGTCACATGGGCTACTTTTATAATACTTTCTTGGCATTTATTTTTTTATATATATATATTTTTTTTTTTTTTCATTTTTAAAGCTTAACCAACATGGTCACTATCAAAAAGTTGAAGTCGTTGTATGAAGAGATGCAAAACGTTTCTTCAAATTTTTATCTTGTGTGTTCCACAGAAATTTACACCATTATTATATGCCCTGGCAACACATTTTACCATATTTTGGGATCATTTTTTAAATATTCTACAGATTGACATGAAAAAGCTTGTCTGATAGTATGGCAGATGGCAAAATTTGCCAACATAAGATTAGTCAGTAATGTTTTTAAGGTGAGGATTAGCTAAGGGTCATTTTCAGCAGCGTTTGGTAAATTTAGCAGTCCTCGATTTTGAAAAATCGTAGCTTCAGATATCCTTTTATAATTCCACGCTAATTAAGTTTGTCTCCTGAATACTGTAAATAGTATTGAATAACAATGTGTGACAAGCTCAGACTGACATGACTGACTGCTGTCAGTGAATCATTAAAAAGGAGCATTAGTTCAGACATTATTGCTAGCAACATAATAATATACTAATTTCTAATGCACAATTATACAGTCTCGTAAGTCACTTTAAATTGCCTTACCCAGATGAATATTTTATTACTTAGAGGTTGCAATTTCATAACTCAGAGGAGACTTAATGACATTTTCAGTTATGCTTAATTTAAGGATCAACTTTGTCTCAAATGTTTCCTCTAAAATTCCTTAGAAGAAATAAAAACAGAAATGATTAACACCATTGTTAACATACAGTAAAATTATAGTGCTTTAAAATGAATGTGGATAGCATAGCTCAGATATTTTTGTCTTGGAAGAATTTCATGAGAAATACGAGTTCATATTAAATTTTTAATTAGTTTTTTTTGTAGATTTTATTTTTAAGGTATTGTTGAGATCTCTTCTGAAACTCCAGAAGAGTTTACTCAGGTGCCAAAAACAAAAAGCATTCAGTGAGCGGCAGTTCTGCGGATGGAAATGCCTTTTGGATGAGAGAGGTCAACGGAGAATGGCCAGACTGGTTCGAGCTGACAGAAAGGCTACGGTAACTCAGATAACCCTTCTGTACAATTGCAGTGAGCAGAATAGCCTCTCAAAATGCATCAAACACATCAAACCTTGAGGCAGATGGGCTAAAACAGCAGAAGACCATGCCAGGCACTTTTATTAGGAACATAGTGTTTCTAATTAAGTGCTCAGTGATTTTGGTAAAATAATGAGATCATACCATGGAGCTCTCTGGAAAGCAACCTTACAACCAAGAGCACACATAAATAGTTTTGTCTTACATACTGTTCCTTTACCTCTAAAAATGATGCATATTTGATGTGTATTACAAGTGAAGTGTCAATTGCATGGCAGATGTGGATTTATGCAATCCTGGACAGAATAAAATGGTAAATGGTCTGCACTTATATAGCACCTTTTTAACCTTAGCGGTATTCAAAGCGCTTTACACAGCGTCTCATTCACCCATTCACACACCAATGATGGCAGAGCTGCCATGCAAGGTGCTAACCTGCCATTGGGAGCAACTTGGGGTTCAGTGTCTTGCCCAAGGACACTTTGGCATGTGGAGTCATGTGGGCCATGAATCGAACCACCAACCCTGCAGTTGGTGGACAACCCGCTCTACCAACTGAGCCACAGCCACCCAAGAGTAGATTCCAGGAGGAAAATCTGCCTTACAAAAAGCCAAAGCAAAAGGCATTGTATAATATTTTATCATTCAATGTCATGTTCAAATACTGTTAAACCAGTTAAAAACCACAAAGCAGGTGAGGTTGAGTGCATACCGTTTTTTTTTTTTTTAATAGCAAAGAACACAGAAAGACTGCATAATTTCAGCCTAATGGATGCTCTCACATGTTTGCCATTTTTTATGGATGTATTAAACGATGCATAGTGTAGTGTTGCGTTTGACATATTACAGTATACATACATGGAAACACAGGATATTGAAGGAACAATACTGAAAGCATATACAAATCAAGCATATGAAAGCATATAGAAATCAAACAGCAAATAACATTAACTATAATTTTATTTCACTCTGTCTCACTCTACACATATTGAATAACAACTTGAAAGGATGAAATTAATTAAGTTCCTCCACCAGTACATTCAATTGGCAATCTTAAAAGGGATATGGGTTTCTTATCAGTTTAAAGGTACGGTCACATTTACCGTAATCCTATGGAAGTCATGCTCAGGATTGTCAGCATGGAAAGCGGGGGATGGCTTCAAAAAAGTTGAGAAATTCACAGGTTTACTCAAGCGGAAAATGGTAGGAGGCAGCCAATCACTGTGAGATAAAGCAGTGACATCTATCATAAGCACTTCAACGTATGAAGATAATGCTGACATTTCTGCTGGATTAAGTGTTTTAATCACAAACTGACTTTAAATGATGATTGCCCACATTCATTATGATAATACTGTGACTGGGTAAGCAAAAGTGAGACTTCAAACAGACGTGACAAATGAAGTGCATTCATTGTGACAATTCACAATGAATGCACTTTAGTGTTATGACGATGCTACATACTTGTTAAAAAAAGTACAATAAATCAACACCGTCTTTATAATTTCGTTGTTCAGAAATAAAGCTTGCATCATTCCGACTGTAATCATGCATGGTTGTATGATTAGACTAACCGTGAACTGAAAACAATCATAGGATGAGTTTGAAATGGCATACTACATACAGCTCTTACTATTTCTGCCATAGACTGATGTGGCAGAATCAGTAAAAGTAGTATGGGAAGTGTGCAATTGAAAAGACAGCCCACTGTGACACCCAAGAGCAGGGCGTTGAGAGCGAATTTGAACTGAGTTTTTCCATGTCAGTGGACACGTACGGTAACACTAATGCCTCCTACACACTACACAACTTTCAAAGATGTCGAATCGTGGTACTGTTCATAATACACAACTGTCTGTCTTGTCATGGAAGTCGTAGCGTTTTCAAATTACACAACGAATCGGCGACAGAATTTCTCTGTGTGAAGGTAAATGTGACCGTGCCTTTAATAAGAAACATGTGACACCACACTGGATCTCCATTTAGATTAAGAATTTAAAAGATGGTGATGCACTATGCACTTTGGTTTTACACTATACTCTCAGCCATCTAGTATTTACATTTTCGAAATGTAGCATCGTCATAACACTAAAGTTTATTTACATTTTTCAACTGACGGAAGTGACATTTCAAACTCACATGATGTGTTGCCGCTAGCTTTAGCGTGTTAGCAAACCTCAATCTAACACTAATCCGTACATTAATCTCAATTAATGTACATATTCACATAGCGTGGGGTGATGGTAAAGCATTCAACTCACATTTGTAAGGTGCTGTCTTCACAGAGCTTTTGCTAGTTGATATATTCACAAATAATTACAACTGTTTTGTCAGGCCAGCATCGCAGCCAGATAACTCCGCCCCTTTCGCTTTGTAGAGTTGCATTCTATATTCAACACTCCTTCATATCGGATGAAGAAGTACATCATCTGGGTACTAGCAGTACACTTTTTTCATGGCATTTATAGTGCTAACACACAACAAAATGGCATGGAATGGTGCAGAAGTATACAATTTGGGGCACAGCTATTGAGATGTATGCAGCTAAAGGCTGCATCTGATGTATACTCTAAAGCTCTGAGAGATAAACCAACTGAGCCTGTATTACAGTTGATTTTCTAGATTAATTCCTCCTGTCACACTTGATGCATTGCAGTAAATTAGTTGGACAGATGGACAATGTTTTCTAAATTGAAAATGCAGCACTCTTGTTTCAGAACAGTTGCAGGCAAATTCTCCTTAAGCTCTTTAGGAACTTTCTGTTGTCTACAGTAGCTGTATTTGCCTCAGTTTTAAAGTTGTTTTACATTTTTTGCCACCGTTATTAACATCAGTTTTATTGTGTCCCCAAAGCCTATTTGGACACATGAGCCACTCTTAAAAATGCTGGAAAAACAAAAATAATATTGAGCGAAAATGCCATTTCTCATTAAAGGCACACCACTTTTCAAACATTTCAACTTGGAAGTATGAATAATTAGATGGTTTGAATTAATAGAGTTTTGCCCTCCATTAGTAGACTACACGAGAACATGGCCTCTCTAATTCCACACTATTAATGGTAATCCATTAGCATGCATTATGCGTATTAATTTCACACTTTCAGGGAAATCGAAATCACCAGCAAAAAAAATCATGAAGACAATGATAAAGCGCTCTGGCTGGGCTTAAGAGTTCTGAGAATGCGACTGATGGTATCAGCATTGGTCTGGAGTCGGTTGTCTGAAGACTGAAGCTTTCAGACAGACAACCTTCTGAAGCATTCCCTTTCGACGTTGAGTGCCATTATGGAAAAAGCCGTTCTTACCGTATCTCATTCTCTTCCCAGAGGTTTATATGCCATTCTATTTTCCATTTCCTTACAGGAAGACTTCTTTGAAATCCAAACGTAAGCCACACAAGATTGAGTTTCATGGTTTCCTACACTGAGATGTATCATGGAATGAAAATTGCCTTATTTTGGGAAATGTCTTTAGTGTATTTCTTTTTTTCTCTCTGTCCGATGGATTGGTCATGAGAATTGTATTCTTTTACAGTGTATTTTTCAACCATAAATACGTTCTTCCATCATGTACATGAATAAGAGAAAAGAGGTCTACAACAGTAGTTCTCAATTGGTTTTGCTTTAATTCCCAGATTATAATTTGGACATAAAGGGGTGACTGAAAACAGAACCAAACTTCATTGTTGTACTAACATAAATTCAACTTAAATTCAAACATTGAAATGTATTAATATGTTTATTATTAAATGTCTCTTGAATTTTGATAGTGTCATGCTGTAGGCAGCCTATACTTACTGATGTTTATCCTTGTTGCAAGTAAACCTGTATTCTACATATTTTTATCATATTTTCTTTTACTTTGCAAAGTTTAGTTCATGATTGTTGATAGGGCTGCACAATTTTTGGAATCAAGAGTACAATTACATGTTGGCCTACTCATGTTGCGTCAACATTTTCAATTAAACATGTTTTTGCAGCTGTTGAGTTGAGCATTGTAACCAATCAAAATCTGTTGCTCTCTTCTGTGTATAATTTACTCAATTTAAATAACAGTTTTGTTTCTCATGCTTCCGAAAGGACAAATGTGAATTTGACTTTTTAGGCACTGACTTTATTTATTATATAACAACTATAAATTAATACAACATAGTTTGCAACTTGTTTTGGATGTGTAGTAAAAAATGGCATGCAGTTGATCATCCCCAAAATAAGTACTTAAATGTAACTTATATTAATCAAAATGAATCGCAAAAGGAAAATAATCAACTCTGAATAATCGAATATGTTTTTTGTCATAATTGTGCAGCCTTAGTTCTAAATGTCCATGCTAGCATATTTGAAATTTGACTTGCATCTACCATGTGACAAATTAATTTGGGCCAAAATACCATCCACAACTCAATCAAAACAAACCAGTGACCCATTCTTTGGTCGCGACCCATCAACTAAGAACCATCGTTATATCAGGAAGACTTGCAGACTTGAGTGAGATTTAAGATGACATTTATGTGAAGAATATAAAACAGAAAAGTAATGTCTCTCTTTGGCGTAGGCCCCATCTGGTGGTCCGAAGTAGTTGTACTTGGAACCGTCAAATCCTGCCGGAGATAGGAGGCAGGGGCGAAGAGCCTATCCCGTGCAGGACAGGACTCAACTGGTGGTGGTGGGGTGGTGGAGGGTGCCGTGTTAGCACACTGAAACAGCAATGTGATAGATTGTGACTTATAAAGCAATGGCTTACATGTGATTGGCTGGGAATTACCCAGCTAATGGTGCGATGATGTACAGCTGCTAGTCTTCCCGCTACAACTATGCTGCGCTTACATTTCTTTAAGCTGTCCGTTAGCATTCCTTTGAAAATTTTATATGGAATTATGCACTTACTTTTGAATGGTTGTCAAAGGAGAAAGTTGTCCTTGTTTGTTTTGTGGTCCATTCTGCATAACGCGGCAGCTCATTTGACCGAATCACCAGCCCGCTCTGTTTTCCCGATGGCCATTCCTCCCCTGATCGACCACAAAGTGCGTCGGCCCACCGGGAAAATGCCCAGTATGCCAGATTACCAGTCCAGACCTGAATTGAATGTACAGCCAGAAAAATGCTTGCTTGCAAAAGAAGAAAAAAATATATATTTTCCAAGTCCTGTCATTTTCAATGAACTATAAAATGAATACATTGGCACTTCTTCAGGGCTTAAGAATAGCACAGAGGAACCTAAACAGAGATGTATTATTTGCAATTCTGAACATACATAAAGAAGCACTGCCTTTGATTTATTGTCACTGAGATGTTTCACACTTTTGCCACATCGCAGTATACCAAAGACTTATTGCTTTTGCTCTGCTAAAAAAAAGCAAGTAGCAGCCCCCCATATGGTGTCAAATACAGAGGTTTACATGGCATACAACAGCCTTTATAGTCCTATTGAAAAGAAAAACACACAGTAAGTGATCACCAGCTCACATTGTGTTTTTGGAGTACAGCACAGTAAAGTACAGTGCAGGCAGGCAGGTAGATCGATAGACTTGTCTTTAAAGCTGCAATACGTAACTTTGTTCTCTCTAGTGACATCTGTGGTTAAAAATTTGAATTGCAAGCAATTTGCGGAAAAACTATTTACGTCAGTCGTGTTTCAGCACTGTAATGGCCAAACAAAAAACATATTTAAGTCAAAGCACAATATCATTGTTTAGATGTATAGTATGCCATGAGATTATTGTTGTCATGACCCTATGACAGAAATCCTGAATGTCTGTCTGCTTCAGTTTTTTGGATGGTGGTTGTACATGAGACATTATTGGTCATTCAGTGACTAGCAATAAAGAGGTCCGTGAATAAAAACTTGCTAAAAGTTACAATGTAAAATGTTTTAATCTGATTCACAACATTAACTTACAATTGTCAAACATGTCTTCTCTTTTTGCTCACATCTTGTCTCAGATAGATTGCATTTTGTCAACAGCTCAGTGTCTGTCGTGCTATTGCGAATTTAGTTATTACCAAAAGTGAGGGGGTCATGTCCCAGGTAGACCCCCCACAGTAATAATGGTTGCTATGCCCCTGCAGACAACATATCCAAGTATTGTAGCAGGTAAACATCCATCAGATTGCTGCGATGCTGTCCTAAACTGTGTGAATGTGACTGACTGAAATGAATGTAGATTCTCTTGCTGGAACACGAGACAGCCGGTTCTTCTTTCCTGTGTTTACGGACATGACGTAATGATGCAAGGAAGAATTTCATAAGCCAGCGAATTCATTCCAAATCCGACCCAGCAGCTCAAAATATAAATCACTTCTGTAGGCTTACTTTATGCCGAGTTTACACTACATGATTTTAAGCCCGATTTTCACTCGCCGACAGTTTTGTGGAGATCGCCGACAAAAGCCTGAAATCGTGGACAAATCGGAGCTCGCTCCCGTGAGCAATGATCGCAATGTGTGAACAATCAAAGATGCGATTTGAGAGAATCGCCGACACGTAGCCGATGTCAGCGAGATATTTAGAATGTTAAATATCTGGACCCGTCAGCGAGTCCAAATCGTGCAGTGTGAAATATGTTTTGACTGAATACAACAGCAGCGTTGATCTACAGCCAATGAGAGAGAAAGAAACAGGGCACGGGAAGTTTCAGTGGGAGGAGTCCTGATGTACCTGCAACAGAACATCAACTAGCATGTCTGCGGTAACAAGAAAGTCTCATTGGACCGAAGAAATGGAGGAAAAATTGGTAGAACATTGGCAGGAGCACCAGTGCCTATTAGATGTTTCCTCTGAACTGTACCACAACCGGGTGGAGGAAGAGAAGAGTTGCAGAGAAATTGCCAATTCTCTTGGACAGTCAGGTGAGCAAATAGGTCGATTATTTTGTATGAACTACTTTTTCATATTATAACCAAATAAAATATATGATGCCTTTAGGTGATTAAAAACATACACATGATATTCTGAAAAGCATAACATATGATCATGCATTTGTTTTCGTATCTCGTATCACTTCTCGAGTGTACTCTGTTGTGAAACGTAATTTGGAGTCCAGGCAGAGTTGTCGGGAATTCGTCAATAGTGAAATGTCTTGTAACGTCGTGGATTCATCGTGTAATTTGAAAACGCTACAACATCAGTGACAAGACAACAGTTTTGTAATATGAACGGTTCCACGATACGATGTCTTTGAAAGTCGTGAAGTGTGTAGGAGCCATTAGTGAATCTGGTTAAGGTAAGGACAATGTTTTGAACTCTGATTGTTTGGTGTACTCGATCAATAATGGCAATTTGTTAATTTTTAACTAAAAAGTCTTAAGTAGTCCAGTTTTAAAAGAAGCAAAAATCTGGGTTACAGTAAAGCACTTATAATAGAAGTGAATGGGGCCAATCTTTAAACTTTGAAATACTCATAGCCACAAAACGTAAACAATACGCATGTTTTTAAAATTATTTTAGTGTCATAAAATCGCTTAGTAACATTTCTGTGTAATGTTCTATTCAATATTACAGTTTTGTTGCCTTTAAGATGTTGTGCCATAAAACCTAAAACCACTGTATAAACTACAGTTTTAAAGACTTTCAAATAATACACAAGAATTAAAGTAAGTGCTTGTGTAAAAGCGACATATTTCTGCCTTTTAACCTTCCAAAATTCGCCTCTGTGTAACCTCGATTTTTACTCTTTTTAAAGAATAGGACGGATGTTTTTGTAGTAATCAATATTATAGCACAAATGCTGTTGACTGAGCTTAACTTGTATAATAATAAAGTATTTTATGCTAGCTAATAGTATACTTGTAAAATAGCATAGACTAGCTACTCCTCAGCATAGAGTAAATACAGCAGCAATGCATGTAGATGTTCGCAATGTGAATATTTGAACAACAATTACTAGCAAACCTTCTGGAAAACATTAGGCTCACTTTACAAAACAGACCATTACAGCTTTATGCAGTTGTGGGACTTCACATCAGGCTTGTGCGATGTTGTTATATTCTGCCATTTATACAGTTAATTCATAGCTGCCAGTTTAATTCAAAGTTCAATTGAATTAAATGAATTTCTATAGTGCTTTTCACAATACATATTGTTCCAAAGCAGCTTTACAGAGGATAGTCCCTTATCCCTTTAGTGAGCAAGCCAAAGGCAACAGTGGCAAGGAAATACTCCCCAAGATGTTTAAATAGATGAGGCATCTGGGGAGGAACCAAGATGCGGCTCAGGGAGCACAGCTTCTTGTGTTGGCAAATATTGTTAACACATTTACTGTATCTAACCATCCAGAGTACTTTAAAATCTTGGCTTAAAAATATCAGTGTCTATAAAACGCTTTTAACCAAAGTTCTGCACAGCTAAATTGAAAAGCCAGCTGCAGATATGAACCAGTGAACACCTTCGAAAGTAGCTTTATGTATTCTGTCAGGCATGGCCAACAGTGCAACATGGTTAAGTATCACACCACGGTTTCTTTTCATCCCCAAACTATTAGTAACCGCTTCTCAACTACACCACGAATTGTGAACATTCCCAGTCCTTTCCTCTCCCATCTCTCTCTTTCACATACACACAAATACACAAAGAGGCTTTTTAGGCCTTGAGCTTTAAAGGTCGGACCAATGGAAGACATGACCTGTTTTCTCATAAACTGCTTATCAACTGCTCTGGTGGAAACGGCTTTGAATCAACAGTGAAGTTAACTGAGAGTTCACAACACTGGACTTCTAGCAGAGATCTTGATGACACTTCCATTAATGCCAAAGAAATATCCAGTAGGCCCATGAGCAATATTATTCCATGCCGGCCGACGATCAGAAAACACTTTTCAATTCATTACTAATGGAAATTGTTACGACCCCTAGGGTTGTCTAAGGGTATGAGGGGTAACATTTTAATTGTAAATGGATTTAAGGTGTGTGTTGGGTTGGCAAATGACAAAAAGCAACCAGGCAAGTAAACGGTATAAAAAGGTAATTTATTCTGAGTTGTATCACTGTAACGAAAAGTCAAAGATAACTGAATAGGGTGTTTACAGGTTGTGCAAAGAACATACTAATAATGAAACCAGAGGGGAAAAGGACATGAGTGGAGCAAAAGAAAAGAATCAAAACAATAACTTATTTTTATAGCCCTCTTAACTCAATAAATTGTTAGTTCAAACAAAACGCAAGAAAGAAAATAAAACCGGTCTTCAGCGTCTGAAACGCCAATGTCTTATCTATTCTGCCTATCAAAAAAAACACCAAAAGTACAGGGGTTGGCACTCACTCCTTACCTAAGGTGTCTAATACAAAAATCACAGTCTACGTGGTGCAAGGTGTATGTCACGTGACTTCTTACCTGTCCACTTTTCCACTCTAGTTAGATGAGCAGAGAGTTATATAAATAATACTGATGAAGTCACATAACCACGAATGGGTAACGAGTGACTTTGTCAGTATACAAAAAGAATGTACAAGGTCACAAAGAACCAGGGACAATACACAAAATCAGCAGCTAACAAGTAAAGCTGTCATCAAATGAAAAAAAGCTGCCAACACATGGATTCAAACAGCTTTTAAAAGGGAAGGAAAGGCCATCCATTGGTGGAGAGTGGAGATGATGTCATCAGGGTAATTAAGATTGGCAGCCCAGATAACCAATAACAGCAACCTAATCAGAGTGTGTAAAAAGAGAGGGAAACAGAGAAGAGAACACAAAACAAGCATGCATACACATACATGCATAGGGATGTAACAGAAATCTTAAGAAACTTAGGGTCTATTTTTGTTCATGCGCAAAGTTCAGTGCTACGCGCTAAGACTGTGCGCAACATCGTATCCAATTTTCGTGAGAGCGCTAATTCTAAGAGCAATTTTCATGCCAAAGCGCAACTGGCCGTGGGTGGGAGTGTTTGCATTACTGTGGGTGTATGGTCACAAACTGTGGGTGTATTGTATGTAAATGAAGAGCCGCAAAGCACAATTTGCTATTTTCCGAAGAAGTTGGTCGTTTCGCTAAGGCGTTTCAATTCGACCTCTAAACTGTCATTTTAATTTAGAAATATTTTTGGAATGATATTTTTCTAAATCAAAATCAACAGGTAGAAGTGAAGTGCGTGCCGATACAATTACTGTTTACATTAGCCATGATTTGTGTGTCAGCAGATGAAAATTATTAATAATAATTACTTAATTTAACAGCGCATACATCCAAACCACCTTTTCCATGCATAAAAGGAGCGTGTCGCTCTCATAGAATTATGCCTGACATTCATCAAGGACACAGTTAATACATAGAGGAACATCATTTCAATTCTTCTAATTCATTATATACAGTCCATTTACACTACCAATGTCTTATTTATGTGCTGTTTTTGTTTAAATCATTGGTGCACAGACGTTAAATAACTGAAGAACCTTTGTGAATTGCGTGGGCGATTTCGCCAATTCACATGCACCTAGACTTAGCAAATGTTTGAACAAAAATACCAAAACTTCATGGTCATGCCCACTGACCTTGCGCTTATGACTTTAGGCATTGCGTTGCAAATATAACGCTTGCGCTCTTAAAACAGGTCCCTTAATTGAGTTTTCTGTTATTTTTTATTGATCAAATTTATCCAAAGTAGTCTCATGACAAACCAACAAGTTGTAATAATTACTAGAAGATGTTGGAATTGTAAGAAATTGTATTGAGTTGCATTGAGATGGGGATGAGGAAGACCCATTTTAAATCTCATTAACTTTCACACATTCAACAAACATGATAATACACATGAGAACCAATGTGCAAAATTAGGAGAGTTACAATGATGTAAAGAGAAAAGAAAATAGATTTTAAAGTTGTACTTTTTGTCTAATACTTTATTTAATTATATATTAATATAATTACACATATTATATACTCTGCACCCATCTACTGAGGTACTTCAACTTGGGAATTAACATTCTTTGCGTTTGAACATATTTGCCCAAACATATTTACGGGCAAATTGGTGTCATTTTATTGAATGTAATTTTTGTTTGTGGGTTATGAATGCCCATGAAGGATACACCTCATGCATTCTCTGAATTCCCATGAAAGAAGGTCACATTCGAAGGCTGCATTTGAAGTGTCCTAGTAATTTTCTGAAACGAGACAGCATCGATGACTTATGCAGCCGACAAATGCGACCTCCGGAGGACACAGCCTTCCAAACGAGACACAGCCCATGTCAGGTGCACTTGTAGCGCTAATGAAAAAAAATTCATATTTTTTTTCTTTCTTTTGAAGTAAATCTTTTATGGTATAAAACTAAGTAAAATCTATGTCATGACATAATATTCATTAAATTGAACATATTTAATAATAAAAAAAAAATCAGTAAATTTTACTTACAAATGTTATACATGTACTTAAATAAACTTAGTATAATTAAAATAAATATATTATTAGAACATGTTTAGAATTTTCCTTAAAAACATATATTTTGTCTTATACTTCATGACATTTGGAAGCCTCACACAGGGAAATATAATGTATGTTATGTATACTCTGAGTCAACAACACCCTGCATTACCTACTACATTTATGCATCTAGCAGACACTTTTATCCAAAGCGACTTACAGTGAGTGCACTTATTACAGGGACAATCCCCCCGGAGCAACCTGGAGTTAAGTGCCTTGCTCAAGGACACAATGGTGGTGGCTGTGGGGATCGAACCAGCAACCTTCTGATTAACAGTTATATGTGCTTTAGCCCACTACGCCCACTACTGGCTCAACCAGTGGTGTGAGTTTGAGGCAAGACTATCGATTTTCGAACCTTGATTGTACTAGTGATGCAAAAATTTGATTCTTACTTTTGAAGAGGATTTTGTTTTGAATTTTCCATATGGGCTCTAAGCAAAACACAAAATTTAAATCAACTCTATCCAAATGATATTCATGCTGATGTACTGTAAACTTGCTTTTAAAAACTAAGCAGCAAATATTAATCCTGAGCAGTGGATGTTTGCTTTGGCTCAGCAAGGTGTCATCTCCTTCATAGCACTTGTTTTTAACAAGGATCCAGTCAGACACCGCAGCTCAGCTTCAGGGACTAGAGACACTGATAATATGCAGTGTGAATTCAATATGAATTCAAATACAAAGAGACCAGAAACCTGCAATGCGGTAAAAATCAAATCTCTCCACCCTCAGTCTGTTCCTGCTCCATATCCATGTCCTGTACGTGTGATGGGGAGTCCACTAAATAATTTACAGCATTATAATAATGATTATACAAGACATATTTGCTCCCCATACTAGGATATGTATACTCTATTGCATTGCAGTTGGTTGGGAATACTTATGGGGCATCACACCATGACAAATTCAAATAGTATTATGGCCTCCTTGGTGATATGAATATAGACAACATTAGATAAAAATGGGAGCAAGAAATACTGATGAAATGGGTTCAAAGCTTTACATTGTTTCCCAAGATGTATCTGTACCATATGGAAATTACATAAAGAGCCAACACATGACGTGGCCAAGATAAGCTTTGTGCAAAACATGGGGTGTAGATTCCAGGTAACCCCTACCCCCCTAATAATCAAAACAAGCAAGTACCAAAGTACCCCAAAAGTTAAACCATGATCAAGGGAAACATCTTAATTCTTCACGCTGCAACCCCACCAATGTTCAAGCCAAATCTACGCCCTTGTGCAAAACTCTTCTCTAATGGACAGGCGCAAGATTACAGTCGATTTGGAAAAGAAACACATGAATCATAATTGAGCTCTGTGCTTGTACCAACAAGGGTATAAAGATGACATTCATCTTTGTTGTTTTTGCTGAATCTTCATGGCAATACCCCAATGAGTGTTATAACTGCAAAGTTAATCCGCTTAATTCATGAATATGGAACACCTAAATCATGAGATTTTTTAAGTTGTTTGGGTTTCATGTCCTATCAGAGCTAAGCTAATTTACATGTTATTTTGTGGGGAAATAGATTTAAATCAGGATTTGGTATTCTCTAATAATACTGTGTTGACAGGTACTGTGGTAGATAAAATAATTAATTGTTTTCCCACTGAATACCTTTTTTATTTTTTTCCTATGCTGCCTCAGACTACAGGTTTGTTTTATTGTGGTTTGTTAAAAGCTAAAGGTCTCGTCTGACAATTGATTGAAAAGGTAAGTAATCCTGGGGAATAATGATTGCTCTTGTGAAATGTCTGAAGTGTTTTTGATAACCTTTATGTTGAACCATGTTTATGTTTTATGTTACAGATAATTGTTTATTCACCGTGTCTTCCTATTCTAAGTGAAAACCGATAAATGGTATGTCCTTTAAATTGAGGAGCTACTGTAGCCCTATAAAAGCAGCTCCACGTTTTGGAGTTTTGGGCCAGAGTGTAATAGCCAAGTACAACCGTGTATATATCGTATATTTCTTTTCTTTTTTTAATTTTTCTTCTTTTTGCCACTGTAAATTTCTTTCCAATTGGAAACCACCTGTTTTGGCACCTTCATTGGAATAAACCCCCTGCACTGCATATTCTTTTTAATCTCCTTGACTGCCGGTACATTCTTAACAATAAGACTCCAGTGGTTTAATCCATGACTTCAGAAATAATCTACTCTTTTTTTTTTTTTGAGAGAACAAACCAAAATATAACTCCTTTTTCACTGTACATCTTGCCATTGCAGTCTCTAGGCACAATCATGATTTCAAGCTCAATGGCACTTCCCATCTGGCACCAACAATCATGCCATGGTCCAAATTACTGAGATCACTTTTTTTCCACATTTTGACACTGCTGCCACACGACTGGGTGATTAAATAATCGCATGGATGATTTTTGGTGCTAGATGTGCTGGTTTGAGTATTTCTGTAACTGCTGATCTCCTGGGATTTTCACACACAAAATTTTCTAGAATTTACACAGAATGGTGCCAAAAACATAAAACATCCAGTGAGGGGCAGTTCTGCAGATGGAAATGCCAGAGAATGTCCAGACTGGTTCGAACTGACAATGTCTACGGTAACTCAGATGACCACTCTGTACAATTGTGATGAGAAGAATAGCATCTCAGAATGCTGGTTAAGTTAAGGGTAAAGTTTTGGGTTAAGTAGGTATGTTTCATTAAAAACGAATCTATAATTCACCCTAAAAACCTCGTCTGATTACAACCTCAGTTTTGGCGCCCCCTGCTGGACATTTCACTTGAAAAGTGCAGCCAAATGCGTTATGGAGCACAAAATCTCAGTTAGGCAAAAACGTTGCAATGCTCATATAATATTCACGAGACCAGGCTGACTAACCATATTTTGTACTGTATATGGCACACAAAACTTTAAAATGCTGTCTCAATATAATAATCGCCAATTTAATTGTTTAACATGATCATATCACCCCAATTCTGTGCTCTCTGCATTGGTTGCCAGTCAGATACTGTATTGATTGTAAAATTTTATTATTTGTGTTCAAATCTCTTAATAATGTAGCTCTACAATATTCCAGGGTAATAACAGGGTCCTGTTCACAAGATTCCAGGTTGATACAAGTTTGTTAGTTCTAGGTTAGTGACATGAAATATTGACTTGAAAGATATTCAGAATTTTATTTGAGGCACTTTTTTGTGCTGTACTTAGACTCTCTACAGTACACATTTTCAGCTATTTGTCTGATGGTCATCACTGGTGGATGACATTTTTTCCCACGTAGTCTACTTGAACAGCACGTAATCGAGCTGTTCAGCCATGACAATAATTTGTATGTGAACGCTGAATGTTAATTTGCCATTAGTTCCCTCTGGAAATTCCTATGAGTTTTTTGTAATGGGGGTTTTCAATTTATGAGTTAAATAAGGTATGTGGTTAACATTACTTGAAGATACACATACCTCAAATGTGAATTTTGAAGCCACTGTGTTTAAAAAAGTATGATGCTAACAAGTTTCTAGATAAGGACAAAAACTACCACACGCATGTGTGTGAATGTGCCAGAAGAAATGGAAAACCGTAGTAGTTCTTATCTAACAACTTGTTAGCGACATCATTTTTTCAAAAACTCTCAAAACTTCACATTGGGGTATGACTGTATGTAATTTATGTTGTAGATCAAAACATAATGTTTACTACAGGCCTTATTTTACTCAGAAAAACTAAACTGCCATTATAAAAACCCACAGGAAAATCCAGAGGGAACCCATGGCTCAAAAATGCAATTTTTTTATTTTATTAATTTTTTACGTTTTTTGCACTACAATCTAACTACAATCTATGGCAAAGCCAATTGTGATTGATCACTTTACATGTCAGTAAGACAGCTCTTCCTGTTTAAGTGTGTTTAATCTTCAATATACTCCAGACCTTTGCTGTTAAAAGGTCTGGAAACGTGAAACGGACTGAGGGGTTACTTTTATACAATAAATTCACTACTTTGGTTTGAGCGAATGTTGTCCTTTTTGCCTTCTCCTTGCTTTGCCTTCTCTCTTGAGAATATAGTTTTTATTTTAGTGCTGTCAATCTATTTAATCGTGATTAATCAGATACTTTTGAAAGTCCTGAAATCTGACACTATATATACTTTTTTCCTGTTAAAATGCATTTATTTCCATCTCAAGAAATAAAACAAACCAATATGTTAAAATATGATGCTTTATTAACATTTACCATACAAAGCTTTTCACTGTATAAGGATAAAAATGATCTAAAATAGCAACAATTCAAGTAACATTAAACCTTTCCCAAAGTCTAAGTGGCAGTTTGACTAATTGAAAGAACTAGCCCCCACATAGATTGCATATTCATTGCAACTTGCATTAAATCTCTTAAACGTTCATCCTCCACAATATAAAACTTCCGGTAAACTGTGGCTATCTGCTTTGTTACAGCAATCGTGAAGCCATATTTATTTTTGAACTCCACATGAAAAGCATAGAAAAGGTTTGCCCTTCCAAGAAGTGTTTATGCTGGTTAATGCTGTATTAATATAAATGCATTAATTGCAATTAAGATAAAAGAATGCGTTAAACTTTTTTAATTAATCTCATGCGTTAACATGTTAATCCTGACTGCTATATTTTATTGATAATGAATTTATTGTTTTTTCCCTATATCTTAAATATTACTCCATCTTCTTACTCTTTTGTAATATCCCTTTAAAAAAAAAGTCAGTTCTGCAATGACATCACCATCCATGAAATGACATCAAACAACAGCACAAATATCAGTAAATATAGCAATTGGATTTTATGATGATTTGTGTTATTAGTTAGTTTGTCTCACTCTAAAACTGTGGTTCTCCTCCTTTTTTAATGAAAGCCCCCCTACTTCATGCCCTTAAGTTCACGGACACCCTTCGCAAGACTTATCAAAGTTGCCGAGCTGTAAAATTCCATACACAAATCCACCACCCAAACAAATTGTGTTATTCAGCACTAGGCCTTATTTTGCTAAATGTGTCAGAAACCATAATTTGACAAGGGAGTTTCTTTTAATTCACATCTGTGTCTCAACATGTTTATTCATTTTGATTTATTCAAAAGGATTCATTTATCATAAGCCAAAAGAGAGGCAGATTGTTTACTGAATATGATAGAGAAAAATATGATCCAAAGCCCTCCATATTGTCACACATAAATGTGACTGTCATAGACAATGTTGCACTCATACATCACTTTTTTTTTGTTTATAGCTTTGATACTGTAGCAGCCCTCCCTGCCAGCAAGCATTCAATAGGTTTTTTTCCCACCCTGGCCAGATAAACTAAGTGCATAACTTCTGCAATCATTCAAAATTGAGGGAGTCACATTAAACACGTAAACTTAAAATGCTCTCCTTCTCTGTAGCTACGATCAGCACCTGTTAGCAGCGATGCCAGCTAAAAGCCATTGAGAGTAACAACAAAGACCATCGATGTGTCATGGGCACTGCTCATGGCTCAGAGCTGCCGTCGCCTCCACCTGTAAAATGCTAATTTGACCCGGGTTAGGGTAAACGCGGAGGGCATGCAGATTAGCTTACTAAATTATTTGCTGGAAAAACAACACCAGTGAAAAAAGAAAGCCCAGAGTTTATATATATATATACAGACCTCTGCTGTGAGGGAGGCAAAGCAGTGGGTGTGGGAAAAGTTCAGAGAAGCCATGGAGAAGGACTTCGGTCTGCACCAAAGTGCTTCTGGAAAACCGACTGCCACCTTAGGAGGGGTAAACGGGGAACAATCCAAGCTGAATACAGAAAGATGGGACGCTGTTGACCTCAACTGAGGAGGTTATTGGGAAGTGGAAGGAACACTTTAAAGAACTCCTAATTCCCAACACGCCCTTCAATTTCCCTGGGGGAGGTCACTGATGTAGTCAAACAACTCTGCAGTGGCAAAGCCCTAGAGATTGATGAGATCCGACCAGAAATGCTGAAAGCTCTGGATATGGAGGGGGAATTATGGATTACACGCCTCTTCAATGTTGCGTGAAATCCGGGACAGTGTCCAAGGAGTGGCAGAAGGGGGTGGTGGTTCCCCTCTTCAAAAAGGGGGACCAGAGAGTGTGTACCAACTACAGGAGTATCACACTTCTAGCCTCGCTGGTAAAGCTTACTCCAAGGTGCTGGAGAGGAGGGTTCGGCCGACTGTCGAACCTCGGATTGAAGAGGAACAATGCGGGTTCCATCCTGGCTGTGGAACGACCAGATCTTTACTCTCGCAAGGATCCTTGTGGGGGCCTGGGAGTATGCCCATCCAGACTACATGTGCTTTGTGGATCTGGAGAAGGCGTATGACCGGGTCCCCCGGGAGATACTGTGGGATGTGCTGCAGGAGTATGGGGTGAGGGGGTCCCTTCTTAGGGCGATCCAATCCCTGTACGTCCAAAGCGAGAGCTTTGTCCGGATCCTCGGCATGAAGTCGAGTTCGTTCCATGTGGGGGATGGTCTCTGCCAGGGCTGCGCTTTGTCACCAATCCTGTTAGTGATATTCATGGACAGTATATCGACGCATAGTCAGGGTGGGGAAGGGGTTCGGATCGTTGGGCTGGAGATCTCATCGCTGCTTTTTGCAGATGATGCCACCTCAACTGGCATCGAAAGGAGCCAGTTGAGGTGGTTTGGGCAACTGGTAAGGATGCCCCGGGGTGCCTCCCTAGGGAGGTGTCAGGCATGTCCAGTTGGGAGGAGGCCTCGGGGAAGACCCAGGACTAGGTGGAGAGATTATATCTCCACACTGGCCAGGGAACGCCTTGGGGTCCCCCAGTCAGAGCTGATTATTGTGGCTCGGGATAGGAAAGTTTGCTGCCCCCGTGACCCAACTTCGGATAAGCGATTGGATGGATGGATTGACGATTAAATTGATAAAAAATGTATGGTCTACTAACATGTTCTTGAACATTGGGGGGAGGGTTACAGTATGAAAAATTTACATGTTTCCATTGATCATGGAATAAATACTGGGGGGTAGTTGCACCCCTGTGTACTTGTATCACAGGAGATTAATGTCATTTTCAAGTAATGAAAATTCCCATCACAGTGGCATTTCCAGCACATATATTAAATGCTGTATTATGTTTAATAATTCCGTTGTGGAATTAATGGTGATGAAAATATTTTTTTAATGTTTTTTTTAAATAAAAATAATAACAACAATAATAAAATAAATAATAAAAATTGCCTACTTTGTCTTGCCGAGGCAAATATCTTTAGATAACATTTTATGTATCCTAAATACACACAATATTAAATAAAATGTTCACACTTTTTGCATAATTTGGAAAATGTATAGCTTGATTGAAAATTACATCCAATTAATTCGGTATATTGAAATCATCAATATAGTTTTAATAACCCTCATATAACAACAAATACATAAATACAAATAAAAATATGTTTGATGAAAATTAACCCCTGGGACAGGAATGGGCCTGAAAAAACACCCTAATACAAACATGTTTAATTCATTATAATTTTATTTACATTTACATTTATTCATTTGGCAGATGCTTTTATCCAAAGTGACTTACAAAAGAGGAATAATACATAATAAACGATTTATCTTAAGGAGTCAGTTGTACAAAAAAGTGCTGCATTACAAAGTTGCAATTGCATCAGAATAATAGAATCCAAGACAGACTAGAGTGCAACAAATATAACATATATAAACAGCACAAAGCTCATAGTAAACAGTCAGAAGATAACATTGTCTACTAATATTGGTAATTATATAAATTGCTTATTTTAACAATCTTTTTAAATATAAATTACAGTAAATCTCCCTGAATGTAGTAAAATAAATACATAAATAAAGTAAAAAATAAAAGGAAGCAACAAAGGAAACTTGTGATGGTCCCTCATTGTGTTTTATGGCCAACTAAAAGGATTTTAGTTTACATTATTAGCTTGTAATCATGTTGGCCCAACCCCATATATTTTTCTTTCTTTCGTGAAACACAAAAGGAGACATTAGGCTGAATGTCAGAGCATCTGGTTTCCGTACAAAGAAAACTCTCAAAATCAATTATGGCATCACAGATGTAAGACAAATAATACAGGGACATAGAGTCAAGAAAACTATGAAAACTAGCTTAAGTGTATGCTTATTGAAAAATGATAAAACAATATTTATGTGGTTAAACATTCATAAAAAAGACATACAATTGGCATCTAAATGATTGCAAATTGTACAGTATAAGATGTAAACATGCATGTTTATTTACACACTATCATTTTCTTTATTTTTGTGGTATCAGAACAGAATTTCAAGGATAGTTTCATAATCAAGATTAAGTCTCATTAAACCTGGATTGATGAGCTTTTAATTATATGGTAATTGTCTACGGTAATCAACTGACCTTGATTAGAAACAATTTAATGTGAGACAGTCACATATCTGAAAGCAGTAAACAGACAACATTGATTTCATGCACTCTGTGTTTACTTTTTCATTTCAAACTGATAATGGAATTTAACTGTCTGCTACCATTTATAGTAGGTGTACACCTGTATTTAAAGGCTTTGCAACTTAGTAACTCAGATGACTGTTGGCACCCCTTTATAATTCACTCTCTTATTTAATGAAAGTCTAATTTTTTGTTATTTACAGTCTTTGCTCCAAAAGGAATCAGAGAAGTGACATGTGATGCAGTGAGTAGGAGAGTCTGATAATACTTATATTTAAAGGTAATAAAGAAAGAGAATAGCTGGGATATTCCATGCAGTATAGAAGTAGGCTCCTCCATACATACAGGGTTATTTTAAATCCTTGGGCTCTCGCCATAGAATCAGCCCACATACCTAGTCTTGTAAGTGAATGCCAAGAGGGAATATTCCTTGAAAATTAATTTCAGCGCTAAGGCATTTATTACCATTTAATTGCATCTTTTTGCATTGTAAAAGAACAAGCCCCAAAGCTTGAACACTTCAGTTGCAATATATTCCTTTCAACCCGACTAGGTATTTCATATGAAGTCAAAGCAACTTGCAATTAAAAGTTATATTGCACACTCTTTTTGAACAGACAGACTTAGCAACTCAGCATTTTAAAATGAAGTTACTCTCTTACAAAAAGCTTTAGATATACATTAATATGTATCAGGATATGCATCAGACAAACTTTGTCATACAATACAAGTTTTAATCTTCTGTTATTCTTAATATTTAAAGTGCCTGTATTCTGCATTTGGCTAAATGTAATTTTTTTTCCCCAGTAATCCACATACACTTGATTTTTTTGGTACTTTTTTCCTCACAAATAAATAGTCATAATTTGTATTTAGTTTTTTACAATTATTATTATTATTATTATTATTATTTCCAGCATAGAACTTTACCATTAATTATTTGGGTGGACTGGGAAGAGAGCCGTGCATTATACACACTAGAGTATGTCCACGAAGTACATTGAGCTTAATATCTAAAGAGCAAGGGAAATCCTATTTTACATTATAAGTCTCCATAAAACCACAAAGACTTCTATGTTATGTAATTCATTTGACATCTGTTGAGACCAGTGTCTACATGGCGCTCTGGGGGTTCTCTGTCCCTGTGATTAGCCCATCTGATTGGATGAACCATTGTCACAGCTCTTTCCTCAAAGCTCCCTTAAGAGTCAGCCTCAGCCTTATCAGTAATGTTATCCTGTGCAATTAGCGTGCATATCTGCTCTCCTCTGTGATTAGGAGGTGGGAGTTAAATTATTTAATTTAAAAGTGCAAGCTGAAATTTAATTCACTTGTAGGATTATGCTCAGTGACCTTATCCAGCTCTAAGGAGACATGCCTTCGTCTCAGCTAAATCAACGAGTGGTAACATAAGGGGCCGGGCGCAACGCAGAGGATTTTTACTAATTGACTTGAGTTTTTGACTATATCCCTGCTTAGAGATTTGAAAGAGAATAACAGAGTACCACCTGTTTTACTGCAGGGCAGAGGAAACTGATTCATGTTAAATTAACCGTGGAGCGTTAAAAAAAAAAAACAGGATGGAATCGAAATATAGCAATTTACATATAGCAATATGCATATCACAAGAGCTTGCGATAATACTTTAAAATGTACGGTTATGGCAACGCAGATTGCGGAAAATAGACTGGGAGCTTGATTGTCACTTGGTGTATTTGCGTGCTATGTGGATACAGTAGGCACAGATCCAAAGCACAAGAAAAGCATGTCATTGGTTGATTTATTTTGATAATTTAGTTTTGTTTGTTTGTCATTCTTTGGTGGGGGTGAGGGTCTAAATTGTACTTTCATGTTATGTTATCTGTCATTTTTGTCAGTGCTGATGCTAGGCCAGGTCACTCTTGTAAAAGAGATTTTTATCTCAATAAATTTGTATCCTGGTTAAGTAAAGATTACTAACTAACTAATTTCAACATTAACAGTAACCCTAACATTTAGATTGTATTGGGTTATTAGGTTGTATTGTATCTTTCAACATACTCTGTAGTTCATTCATGTTTTTTTCATGCTGTAAGTCGGAGAGAGAGCGTTGCGCCCTGCTCAGTTTGAATAGGTAGTGTTAGCTGTTGCATGGGGCATTGTTGAATGGGACGTAGTGTTACTTGTTGAATGGGACATGATACCCCCACAACTAAATGTACAAACCAAGGGTTTGTAAGTAAAGTCAACCAACACTTTCAACAACAGCATTAGGCAACAACTTGTAGCCACCTTAAATTTTAAACACCACAGACATTTGCATCAGTGCATTTGTGATCATGGGTACATTTGATATAATCGGTACCATTTTACTTTTACTTTCTCTTGATCACATTGGGGTCAGATTGTGACTTGGTAAATTGTTCTCTTCTGACCTTTAAGGGGATCTATTGTGTTACAGCTGACTCTACAGATTCTGAGCCAATTTCAATCTGTTTACACTCAACAGGATTTGATTGGGAAATCAGTAAAGTTTCAGAGAGATCAACAATGTCTCTGAACTTTTGCAATTGTGTATGCGTCACCACACAGGCAGGGAATGCAGAGGGAAACTGACTAGAAATGTCAGGATGCTCACTAGCACTATGTTTGTGTACAACAACTTCACCACCTGCACCTTTGAGCGCACATGCAGCTTGACAGATCCTGTGACCATGTCGGGGCAAACCAACAACATAACCACAGCTCACAAACAAAAAGTGATGGACGATTCCCCCAATTTTTACAAGGTCGTAACAATTGGGGGCTCGTCCAGGATATGAACCTGTGACCTTTTAACCAATCAAGAATCATACCCCATATTTGCTAGAAATTCTCCTCCCTGCTCAGTCAATCTCCACATTAACTTTTACATTCTTCTTCTTTTGCTTTTGGTGATTCACATTCTACATGCATATCACCATCTACTGGACTTAAATATTTATCTTTTTCTGGAATTTTCTGCCTGAAGTATTGCTCTGCAAATGTTGATACTTTTCTATCAGGCCTAAAAACTTGATAAAGGTAAGCATAATTATAAATAATTTTATCATCTCTACTTTCCTGGTAATTTATTATACAATTTAACACACTCTCTACATTAGGGGTTGGTATTATTTAAAAAACGAACAATATTCTAAAAAAATACTGGTATTAAAAATGTCACTGTTTTATTCTATTACATTAATACTTTTAAAGCTCACTGAAGTTATTCAGCCAAAAGCAGAGAGTGGTTTTCTCATTTGCTTGTTGTTTGATTAATAGACTTTATATGATATATAGCCTACTAGACAGTGCTCAGTTCGGATAATGTACACTTCAAGTCCAGCATTTTGATGCAAAAACGATTTTTGTCCCACTCTTTAAGTTCACTGTAGACCAAATGGACTACGTTTACATGAAATCCTCACCAAGATGGGCATTGATTGAATTATGAAGTGTATTTGACTGCTTAGGCACGTACCGCATTAGCGCACAAACATTAACCATGTGTCAATCAAACAGCGCGCAGCTACAGACGTCAGGAAATAAAAAGTAAATCTTTTATATTTTATCTAGATCAACCAACCAGTGGTTGTCTTGCTATCATGATCGATGTAATTAACACCCCTGTTCTAGATGTAGATCATAGGCTAAGTATAGAAAATTACTCAAAATATTATCATCACATTTCAAATTTTTCAGATAAACATCAAGATTGTTTTATCACCCAGCCCTATTGCATATCTGTCATAGAAAGCTAATTTACAGGCTACATTATAGACACACAGAATCTAGTAAGCAGAATTATTAAATTTACCTCGATATGTTTCTTCACATTAGAGGCAGGATTAATGCTGATATCTGGCTTGAGCAAGTTAAACTCACATGACACGATCAAGCAATTGGCCATTTTCTTTGCGAAAATCATTTTCAGGTGCGGCCGTGAGGTTCAGGTGTTGAAATATGTTTGAGGTATCCTCTGCAGATGGCACCAGATCTGCAGCTGCCATTCAAGTTTTTTAAATGTGATTTGATTGGATGGGAGTCACAAGACTCTCCCAAGCCACTTATGTTGATTGTTAAAATAAAATCAGGACAGGGAAGTAGCGAACACAGATGGTGGGAAAATAGAGCATTAAAAGTAGAGTTACAGTTCTTAAAATTTACTCAAGTAAAAGTAAAAGTAAGCAATTTTAAAACTTCTTAAAAAGTACAATTCCTGGGAAAAACTACTTAATTATTATTAGTTACTTGAGTATTTGTAATGCGTTACTCTAAACCCCTGCATATCACATATTGAATATCTCATTATCCAACTACTTATTATCCAACTGCATATTGTATTTTTCCTCCATGTCATGCAGCCCTATTGGTCACCAGCATAGAGTGCTTCCAAAAAGTATTTGGAAACTTAAGCCACAACTGAAGTTAGTTGTGAAAATAAAAGGGGGTCCTTGTAATGTTTTGGCCATTCATTTGCCATTTAAAAAAATAAATAATAATAATTCACGAGTACAAAATGTGTTTATGGCTTGAATATATGATTATTTTGATAATACACAGCAGTGTTGTATGCCCTTAACTTTTAATATACAGTCACTACACCATTGTTGGGCACTTTGAAACGGAAGCTTCCCAAGCTACAAACCATTCATAACTTAAAGTATTTTAACCAGAATTTCTGATTGCAGAATTCAATATCTCCTGATAGTTTAATTAGGGTTACATTTTCAAATGAAAATTACCATTTTACAACAGTAACCACAATTTAACCATGGCATTTGTAGAAAAACCTTAGTAACCACAAAATTAGCCATGGTTACTCTCATGGTTACTACAGGATTACTACTCTATTGTAAAACCATACTTACTTTTTGTAAGGTGACAACATTAAATTGAAAATACATTTTTACTTCATATTCACTAATAGAACTAGAAAATGTCCTAATTCATATAACTGAATCGAATATACTGAGAAACAGCAGAAATTAACAAAAACAAATACTTAAAAATATAAGTCCTTTAAAGCTGTGCGAGACTTAAGTGAATCAGTGAATCATTCATGTGAGCTAATGTAGTTCATTTACATGAACCATCTGAAAGATTCGACTCACTAAAATGAATCTGAGTTATCCGAGTTAACGTAAGGAACATATAAGGAAATTGTTTATTTGAAATGGTTCATTTACTTGAACTGTCCAAAGAAACTGATTCACTCAAATAATTTGTTTTTTCCAGCACTAGTATTATCCAAAATCATTTCCTGCCAAATAATGAGCATGTTGTTTAAAATTACAGCTCTACAGGGGTAACCTTATTCAAAAGTCTATCTATGCAAACAAAGCAATTCTTCCTTATCATGGTTCGTTCTGTAGGATTGCTACAGGGTGAAATGCATTATGCTTAATGTCAGTGTTGCACGGCACTGCGCTCATTAAAATTCTTCCACGTTTGGAATGCATTCAACTTTTTTCCCCAGCAGCACAGCTCAGAGCACAACGTCTAGACACTGCCAAACAATTTGTGAGGGAATCCAGGATCTGCTTTTGCTGCAGTTAATACAAATACGGGCGTCTTGACATTGTTTTTTTGCAACACTGAGAATATTTATTCAGTAAGGGAGAAGGAAAAGGATGATAGATTTTGTTAGGCAGTTTATTGCTACGGTTCACTGCACTGGTTCACACCGAAGTTGTTGGTGATCTACAAATACAAAATGTGAAGTTTCATGACATTTCTTTATCCCGAAGGGTATTTCTTTGGTTTATATAAAAACAAACATTCTATCTTAGATTCTCTGCATTCATTTTTACTTGACGTTCTTTGCATTGCTCGATCAAAGGCCTTGCTCTGATTCTCCCACGCTGGTCTTGATGCTCCACCCAATCAACAGTCTATATTTTCACAGCTCTTCTCGAGTGTAGCTTCATTTCCTGTTTCCTTCAGTTTCAAAGACGTTGTTGCCTGGCCTCTATCAGCCTGTTCGCCTTGAACTAAAATGTACATTTTCAAAGTTTTTACATTTTATTAGGCCTCACCTCCAATTTTTGTTCCAGTCCATCTATCAAGGTTGCATTTCTTTATTCAATGAAATAGAATTGAAGGATGGAAATAGTGTGGCCTTGATATCTGTTGACTGGGGTTTCAATTGCTTGATCACAACAACAGCATTGATCCACATTATTTAATAATTTGATAAGTGAAAATGCTGTTTGAATACTGAGAAAGCAGAAGGTCATTGAAAGGTTTTGCAAATGAATATCTCTTTCTATCTATTCAGTTTTTTTAGCATAGATCTACTGTATCTGGAGTAGCTGAAATATATAATAATAATAATAATAATAATAATAATAATAATACAGCAATGACTTGTCCCACTGAAGCTTTAGATGAAACCCAACTTAAGATGTCAACTTAGTTGGACAGGTAAATATTTATAGCAACACATGAAAACACGAGAGCTTAATCACCCAATCAAACAGCAAAAACCTCTATCAACATGTGCATAATTGAAATGGGAGCAGTTTATATAGAGTGTGCAGTGAGCAGGCTATGAATTTTAATCTAAATGCCTCAAGAAGAGAGAGCAGAGAGACATGGAGCAAAATCAGATGGAGGAAGCACATGCTGAATTATTCACATGTTCATAATAGGTTAAACTTCACATGGAGACACAGTCTGTGGGGAGAGAGAGTGAGAAACAGCTCAGAACTGGTGAAAGAATATAACTACCAGCCTCTTAAAAGAAAGACAATTTTCTCTAAAATAATTCAGATGAAATCAGCATTTATTGAGGATTTATTTGCAGGAAATGTCAACTTGTCAAAATAACAAAAGAGATACAGTGTTTTCAAGTAATGCAATGAAAACAATTTCATATTCATTTTTAAACAACACAATGTTTTAACTTAGGAAGCATTCAGAAATCATTATTTGTTAGAATAACCCTGATTTTCAATCACAGCCTTCATGGAGTAGTGGTGGTGTAGTGGTCTAAAGTGCTAAACTGTTAATCAGAAGGTCGCTGGTTCAATCCCAACTGCCATCACCATTGTGTCCTTGAGCAAGGCACTTAACTCCAGGTTGCTCGGGGGGGGTTGTCCCTGTAATAAGGGCTCTGTAAGTCGCTCTGGATAAAAGCATCTGCCAAATGAATAAATGTAAATAAATGTGTTAGCATGCTCTCTTCCAGTCTTTCACATTGTTGTTGGATAACTTTACGCCACTCCTGGCACAAAAAATTCAAGCAACTCAGCTTTGTTTGATGACTTGTGATGGCCATCCATTTTCCTCTTGATCATATTCCAGAGTTTTTCAATGGGGTTCAGGTCTGGAGATTGGGCTGGCCATGACAGGGTCTTGATCTGGTGGTCCTCCATCCACACCTTGATTGATCTGGCTGTGGCATGGAGTATTGTCCTGCTGGAGAAAACAATCCTCAGAGTTGGGAAACATTGTCAAACCAGAACGAAGCAAGTTTTCTTCCAGGATAACCTTGTACGTGGCTTGATTCAAAGGTTCTTCACAAAGACGAATCTGCCTCTACGATTCCAACCTTGCTGAAGCACCCCCAGATCATCACAATCATCCACCTGGTTGTCTAATGGTTAGATGGAGACCTGGAGAAGCCTTCAAGCCATATTGTCTAGCATCGGAAGATCAGTGATGATCTGGGGGTGCTTCAGCAAGGCTGGAATCGAGCATATTCATGAAACGTGAAGCTTCGCCTTTGACATTGAACCCACCTCAATCCCCAGATGTCCTTGATTGGCCCAAGGGCAATTGGTGGGCCAAAGGCCATTGACGGGAATGCAACTGGCCATGGAATGCATTAGCATGCCCTCATTTTACCCAATATTGGAAAAGCAGCTACTAAGTACTTTATTAGGAACACTTTGGTTGTAATAAAGTGCCTGACTAATCTTCTGCTGTTGTTTCCCATCAGCCTCAAGGTTCAATAGGGGCCGGATGCACCAGATGTACGTACGTTACAACTTAGCCTAGTTGTGGCATAAATGGGCACTAAGTCACAATTAACACAATAAATATTTTTGCATTGCACCATTAAACCTAGGTAGAACATAACCCTACATATAAACTAAATATTTACAGAAGCTTCCGACCAGGAGTAACGGATGGAATAAAAAAGCAGACTGATATTTTATCACATCAATGATCTCATGTTTAGCGTGACAGCCTTCAATCCTTTCGACATATATGATGATGTTGGCATTTACACTCATTTACATTTACAAGAGAGAGAAAAGACTTTTAAGCAGCTCTTCAGCATGAAACTACTCTAACGGTGCAGTTTTTTCAGGATGCGTCGCCCAGTGTCAAGTTTCAGCATTTCCAAAATATGTAAGTCTATTTTTCTATTTATATATTTAATATGTCTATTTTTCCGAGCCTGTTGTATTAGTATTTATTTATCACTACTTATTTATTTATTGTTATTTACACAGGGAAAATATACGATTTATCAATTCTACTTTTATTATGTATCGTATTTTAATGGGGATTTAATTTATTACAGCTAACAGTTACGGGTTACAAGGTTTGAACATCAACCGTAATGAGATAAAACTGAAATGCATAACCTTTTAATACTTCTGTGTACAAATCTGAAGGTTACTTATGGGATAAATACAGGTAAAAGTCATTTTATGCAACTAAACATTACTTCAAGCTTAAGACCTACTAGTTAAGTCTCGCCTTAAGAACAGGTGGTGTAACCAAATTAAGCACTGACTTAGTTACAAACTAACTAGTAGTTACTAAGCCCTTAGTGTGAACTTTACATCCTAACTTACACACAGCTGGTGCAACCCTACACAGTTCCACAGCAGTTACATAAATACTCAAAGCTGCCCATATGGCACCAACAATCATTACATTTACATTTATGCATTTGGCAGATGCTTTTATCCAAAGCAACTTACAGTGCAATTATTACAGGGACAATCCCCCCCAGAGCAACCTGGAATTAAGTGCCTTGCTCAAGGGCCCAACAGTGGCATCTTGGTGGTGCTGGGGCTTGAACCCCTGACCTTCTGGTCAGTAACCCTGAGCCTCAACCACTGAGCCACCACTGCCCAATCATGCCACATTTTTCCCCATTCTGATGGTTGATATGAACATTAACTGATGCTCTTGACCTGTATCTGTAACATTTTATGCATTGCACTGCTGCCACATGATTATCTGATTAGATAATTGCATGAATAAGTAGGTGTACAGGTGTTCCTAATTAAGTGCTCAGTGAGTGTATACTGAAAATTTAAAGCATTTACTATATATAAAGTTAGTACAGTTTACATTTGTGAATTAGTGAAAGGTCGGTTATTGATGATAAAAAAAATCTAATAAAAAGTTGTTGGGAAGAAAATTATCAAACTGTTGAACTGTGATTTAACAAGCTGGATAAATTTGACTCGGTGAGATCAACAGTGGGACTTGATTGTTAAGACCATGGAAGGGCTAATTTGTCTTGTTTGTCTGTCTTTCATTGAGGTCTCATAATTAAAAAATGTATAGCGGTGAGATGGAGTCTCATCTCATGCATAACATGTTATGTCATAATGTAATGTTGTGTGTGCGAGACAGTATTAATGCACTGAGCACCATGATGTAACCCACTACAAAGCAACAGACAGTGCTGTAATATAATTCAGACCAGCATTGTTGGAAAGGGTTCATAATAAAAAGAAGGCTATAATTTGAAACCTGATTTTAGATCTAGATAACAGATGCTTCAAACTCTTACTGCAATTTAATTAAAAGACAAAACGTGAAAAAAAAAAATGCTTGTATATTCTGATTTAGACAGCTTGCACATCTTTTATAGTTAATTGGATTATCTTCGTAAGGATGTTATTAGTAATGTTGCCAAGGTAGGCATCACTAGTCCTCACTATTGATCATATTTTTAGCATTAGGGGATTAAACAAACCCCCTAAACCAATGCATTACGTTTTGGCATGTAACTCATCCTGGACCGTTTGTGCTATGAACATGAATTATACCTGAAATGGTGTGCCTTGAGGAGGGTTGTGTTATTACTTAAAAAAAAGTTTTTTCCCTTTTTCTCCTCAATTAGGAATGCCCAATTCCCAATGCGCTCTAAGTCCTTGTGGTGGCATAGTGACTCATCTCTACGTCTGAGACATCAACCCACGCATCTTATCACTTGGCTTGTTGAGCGCATTACCGCGGAGACACAGTGTGTATAAAGGCTTCACTTTATTCTCTGTGGCATCCACGCACAACTCACCACGGACCCCACGGAGAGTAAACCACATTATAGCCAATTTGGTTGCTTAGGAGACCTGGCTGGAGTCACTCAGCATGCCCTAGGTTTGGTGGATGATAAAATGGGCAAAAGAGGCCCATAGACTTGCTTTTAAGGAGGGTAACAATCCACATCTAATGATGCGTTCCAGTTATGTTGGAATTACAGTAATTACGAGATTCATACTTGTAAAAAAACTTTCACATCTTCGTAGAACTTGTTAACAAAGTTGTTTACAATTGCAATTCAAATAGTTTCCAGTTACAAGTTGTTAACTTGAAATTCTATGAAAGCTCCAAATTGAACAATGTAACGGCACGTAAAAAGAACCAAAATGCTTGTGACCTCACAATGAGTTTGATACCAAAGGACACCTTCAGGGGTCTTGTAGAGTCCATGCCTCTGTAATGCTAGCCAGATGTTATGTGCTGTGCAGTGTGTAAACCTCACTCCCCTGGCCTGACACTAGTGCCTTCAGCCTTTAGCCTCCTTGTTGTGCGCATGCCAGAGACGCCGGTTCGAATCACGTTTGGAACAGGTTGAGCATTTCCGTGGTGCCCTGACCCGGATGGGAGTGAGGTTTAGGGGGTGAGTGTAACGGTAGCCAGATGGTAGGTAGCTATGCATTGTGTAAACCTCACTCCCCTGGCCTAAAGAGGCGCACTTGCAACTGACACTACATTTACATTAAAATTTATGCATTTGGCAGATGCTTTTTATCCTTTTTTATTTGTATTACTGGGACAATCCCCCCAGAGCAACCTGGACTTAAGTGCCTTGCTCAAGGACACAATGGTGGTGGCTGTGGGGATCGAACCAGCGACCTTAACAGTTATGTGCTTTAGCCCACTATGCAACCACTCCAATCCACGCTAGTGGATGTAGCCTTTAGCCTCCTTGTTTGCATGCCCACCTCCCATGCCAGAGATGCTGGTTCGAATCCATTAGGCAGGTGGTCATAATGTTTTGGCTTATTAGTGAATAAGGTAAATACATTAATGTAGTGATTAAATATTTTGACAAAAAAAATCACACATGGATCCATTTTTGGTGTTGTTCAGTAAGTGTTGCCATAGAAACAAATTATTTCCAAGGTCTGAGGACGTGAACTGCTCTGAGTAGTATCTCATAGTTGCCATCCCATGATTACAGAAATTCTGATACAATGTGAACGCACCATAACAGTTCATATCTAACCTTAGCAACCACCAAGAAACACCCTCACAACCACATAGCAATGCATTAAACACCATTCAGAAGACCCTTGCAACCACCGAAACACCTTAGAATTGTGAGCAGTGAGGTTTTGCGTGGACAAACACCACTCTCATTTTCTGTAGAAAATATAAAAATCTAGTACTGGTTTGTCTTTAGGTAAACAACCTTACCTTTTAGACATTCATGAATGTCACATGTTTCCATGAGCCCTGTTCTATTCTCTACTGAACTCCAGTAATTTAAATTTCTCAAACCACAGCTGTGCAATAATACCCCTGCAGTGAGTCGGTAGTTACTGAACACCTCCCTTGGGTCGCTGCCCTTATGGGGGAGTACAGAGCATTGTTTTGTGGCTGTCTACATCCTTGCTACTTGTAAGATCTCTTTCAGAGAAGTAACCATTATTGTGGTGGTAGGCTGTCAGAGAGAACTCCAGGAGCCCTCCATTAGTACAGAGTAAAGGCTAAGTCAGAGCAAACAGTTGGACTGTTTTCATCACAATAAAAGGAAGGCAGGCCACAGAGGCAGGGATGGAATAATACAGATGTAGATCTACAGTAGAGAGGTTTTAGAGTCAGACTCAGAGGAGCAAAAAATACAGGATATGAATGGATGAGCTGCTTGTTGTGATAAGTGTCCTTGATGCATTCTTCATTTCTGAAAGTGCAACTTTTAACTTTGATAAACTGTGAGGCTTGAGTTAAATGTAATTAATTTCAATAATATTAATATTAAATTGGAACTGGGAATGAGGCAATGTTCAGGATAATCTCATCTATACATTTATGTAGAGCTGAAATTAAAATTATGTCATTATTTACTCACTCTCATGTTGTTCCTTACATGTCCCACTTTCTTCCGTAGAACACAATAAAGTAGAATTTTAGCAGAATGTTGACGCTGTACTAAAAATTTATATAAAATTAGTCCATCTGTGCTATTTTTAAAGTGTTGTGAAGACCAAGATTTGTTTTTCACTGAAAATATGTTCCTCCTCCACAGTTCGCAAATCTCATTTGCTTTCAATTATTCAAATATGCTGTCTGAAATAGAGGTCCACTAATATTGTATTTTGCAGAAACTGATAACTAAGGTGTTGACAAAACTGTACTAAATCATAAAATGACCAACTTTATTATGTCAGTAGAGAATTTGGAAACCAAGTTGAAATTCCAAGTTGAAATAATGTCTTCTCCAATAACAATGCTACAGCCAGTATACATTGAAGTTTCCATTCCAGGTCAAAATTTGTTTTTGTTCTGGCCTGTGTGATCCCGCTCACTAACAGTATTTCGACACCACCGGGTTTCCAGATTTGAACAAGTTTGTACAAGCCCCAAAGCAAGCACCAGACACAGAAACGAAAGGACTGGGTTTGTCTCCTCCCGAGGCAGTGCTTGCAGGTTCACGACCTGATCCCTGAAAGGGGTCATAGAAACCTTGGGAACGTAGCCCGGTCGGGGCCTAAGAATAACGTGAGAAAGTGCCGGACCGAACTCCAGGCAGGTGTTGCTGACAGAGAATGCTTGCAAGTCTCCAACCCTCTTGATGGAGGCTAACGTGATCAGGAGGGCCGTCTTCAGGGAGAGGGCCTTGAGGTTGACTGAATCAATCGGCTCAAAGGGGGGACTCTGAAGACCCGAGAGGACCACTGAGAGGTCGCAAGAGGGGAACAGGCTGGGCCGTGGAGGATTCAGTCTCCGGGCGTCTTTCAGGAACCTGATAATCAAGTCGTGCTTACCAAGGGACTTGCTGTCTACTGTGTATTGGTGGGCCGCGATAGCAGCTACATACACCTTCAAGGTGGAGGGGGACAGCCTCCCCTCCAGAATCTCCTGCAGGAATAGAAGCACTGACCGAACTGCGTATCTCTGTGGGTCTTCGGCTCGGGAAGAACACCAAGTCTCGAACAAGCAGGTGGTAGATACACTAGATCACTACATCTGCGCGTCAGCCTCAGACTGGGTGAGCAGACCGGAAGGTGGCATCCCAGACGAGTCATCTGCATCAAATGACGCTGTGACGCTCTCCAATACAGCGGCAATGTAGTCATCCAATTCCGGGAGCTCAAGGGAGAAAGCCGGCTAGCCACCAGGCTCAGATGGAAGCAAGCAAGCGTGCCGGGTGCGGGTGCTTTGTGGGGATTTACCCGGCGAAACCAAGCCCATCGTTATCCCCAAGTCGCCTTCATCGCCAGCCGGGTCGAGATATGCAAGTTTTGAACACCATTCCATGTCTGCAATTAACTCTGCATATCCTGAATTCTCCTGATTAAGGAACGTTTTTAACTCTTCCCTCAGTTCGTAGAGTGGTGCCAAAACCTTGCCGCGTAATAGCCATCGAACGGCCGTATGTAATAACAAGCTCTGATGTTCCGCTCCCATTTCCTCGCATAAAATCGAAAATAGACGGCTCTTCAGTGGGCGTGCCTTGATAAAATTAACTACATCTACTGCTCTGTCCAGTACATCGGAGAGTTCCTTCGGGAGGGTTTTTGCTACCAGTGCCTCCCTATGTAAAAAGCAGTGAGTGGTTTTCACATGTGGGTTTTGCGCTCTCACTCTGCTAATGAAGCCCTTCGTTCTCCCCGTCATGGCAGCGGCCCCATCAGTACATAAACTGTGACAGTCCTTCCAATTCAACCCCCCCGTTCAAGATATTCTGTTGTCACACGATATATTTCTGCTCCCGTTGTTTTGTCAGGCATTGATTTACAAAATAAAACAATTTCTCTAATACTGTCTCCATCTACGAATCGAACATTTGCCAGGAGCTGTGCGTGCCCACTAATGTCAGTCGACTCATCCAGCTGCAAGGAAAATTTGCCGCTGGATCGGATTTTTTCCAAAACCACACTTTCAATGTCTGAAGACATGTCTTCTATTCGCCTGCTAATTGTGTTGTTTGACAGGGGAACCTTTGATATTTCTTTCGCTGCTTGTGGGCCTAGCATGGTGTTAACGATGGCTTTGCATGCAGGTAAGATTACAGTCTCAGCGATCGTGTGGGGTTTTTTCGATTTAGCTACTATTTCAGCCACAAGATAGCTTGCCTTTAATGCTTTCTCAGACACTTTTGCACTCTTCATCATAATTTCCTCTTGTTTTTCATGTTGCATTTTCAGTCGAATAAAATATTCTGCATCCTTGCTCACTAGAGATGGGTGATTTTTTGTCAGATGCCATTTCAGTTTGCTAGGAACCATTGATTCATTCGACAATTTGTCTCCACATACCAGACACAGAGGAAGAGGACATGATGGATCTCCGATAAAGATGAAGCCATATGACAAGTAATTGTCGATATATTGTCTTTTCTTCTTTTTACTGCTGCTCTCAGCGGCCTGCTCTGGACTGTTACATGAGCAAGTTGACGGCCCAGAAGCATCTGGAGCTTTTCTTTTTAGAAATCTGTCCATATTCTTTTGCACTACACACGCATCGTCAAGGATAAAACACTCGCATATACGTTACGCATACAGACGTTGACGTGCTGACAGGTCAGTGAGGGGGCGTATCGATTTTTTTTTATTTATGTGTCTGTCTTATTTGGTATTTCAGACATTAGATATTCCTAATATTTATTAATTGATTTATTTACATTTTATCATAAAAAAAAAAAAAGAAAAATTAATTTGAAGGACTTCTACACGGCACCCCGGTTGGGAAACACTGTGCTAAATTGTGAATGAGATTTGAGGGCTGCAGCGCAAAGGGACATTGTTTATCAAATAGTGACTTCAATTTTGACATGTACATCACACAAAACTATGAAATAGCATACTTGAAAAATAGTGCATAAATCATATGTAGAACTTTAATTAAATCAGGTAGTACACCTGATGAGGGTTAGTAAATTATGACAGAAAAAGTAAAGCTACAATGATGCATAAATATACCAAAAGAAATGGCAAATAAAAAGCTATAGGTAGATGTTTTATTGCTTGGGCCATTGCAGTTTAGACACTAATAAAAATGTTCCCATTAGAGGTGGTATTTAAAACATTACTGATAGACCAAAGGTCTCTTGAAAAGAGATAAATCCACTAACAATGTGAAAGCAAAGACGGAGAACACCTAATCGTCTTTAAATGTCATTCTGCAATCCTAAAATGGCAAAGAACCTTAATGATTATTAAGATGAGTCATAGATTAGGAGACATTAACAGTTTTAATTATTTTTCAAGGCAGTATTTCACATCAACCTGATTCACAAAAATTAGGCCAAAACACAAACTCATGACCAATTAACCAAAAGGACATTTATTTAAAAAAAAAAAGTGAGAGGTGTGTAGTGAGAACTGCTGGTTGATAAAGTTGGCAGTCCATGTGGTTTTGGTCAGTGACAGGGAAGGCTGGCGATTTGCCCAGTCATGGCGTGCAGGTGTCCCAGAATGAGAATAGTGGAAACATGGGGCAGGAGGTAACATGGTCATGTGATTCTTGGCAGACCAGTTCAGTTGCTCTCTGAAAAGGTGTAGAGACAAAAATTTGCAACTTACCCCTGTGGTTACTCTGCAGATTGAATTATTAGCATTCTTTTTTTTTTTGTGCCTAACGTTAGCTAATGTGTGAGTTATTTCTTTGTGTAACTTGTATGCAATGTGGCAGCTAGTGCTAAAACAACTAATCGAAATTGATTATAATAGACACAGAAAATAATCGACAACAAATCTTAATAACGATTAGTCGGATATGTGCACATGGAGAATCTATGTGTGTAACATAACTTTACAGTTGTGAAAAATGGATTTGCATGATAAAACTCATTTAAAAAAAATGGCTGAAACGGGTTAATACGGTTATTTTCTTTTTGCAAAACCTGTCTTTACTGCAAGTCTCTGTTGAACTTCAAAGACTGCCCTGAGTGAGTGAGTGAGTGCATTCACGTCCTTGTCAATAAAACTGATTGCAATACAGAAAAGTCAATCAATTTGAATGTTTGCTGTTGGTCATCGTATAGGTTTTAAATCTAACCATAATGTATTGAAATCTTACATATAATGCAATAAATTATATTTTATAAAAACAGTTGTGGATCATAACACACAGTGGCGGAACTAGAGTTTTATATTTGGGGTGGCCACTGCTACTTTCGGGGGTCCGCACACACATGCACACACACACGTGCACAATGTTGGTTTTCCATGTTTTATGGGGAATTTCCATAATGATTTTTAAACTGTACAAACTGTATTTTCTATCCCCTAAACCTATCCATCACTTAAATATATAAATGTAAAAACAAATGTGGCATGTACACTCACCTAAAGGATTATTAGGAACACCATACTAATACTGTGTTTGACCCCCTTTCGCCTTCAGAACTGCCTTAATTCTACGTGGCATTGATTCAACAAGGTGCTGAAAGCATTCTTTAGAAATGTTGGCCCATATTGATAGGATAGCATCTTGCAGTTGATGGAGATTTGTGGGATGCACATCCAGGGCACGAAGCTCCCATTCCACCACATCCCAAAGATGCTCTATTGGGTTGAGATCTGGTGACTGTGGGGGCCATTTTGGTACAGTGAACTCATTGTCATGTTCAAGAAACCAATTTGAAATGATTCGAGCTTTGTGACATGGTGCATTATCCTGCTGGAAGTAGCCATCAGAGGATGGGTACATGGTGGCCATAAAGGGATGGACATGGTCAGAAACAATGCTCAGGTAGGCCGTGGCATTTAAACGATGCCCAATTGGCACTAAGGGGCCTAAAGTGTGCCAAGAAAACATCCCCCACACCATTACACCACCACCACTAGTCTGCACAGTGGTAACAAGGCATGATGGATCCATGTTCTCATTCTGTTTACGCCAAATTCTGACTCTACCATCTGAATGTCTCATCAGAAATCGAGACTCATCAGACCAGGCAACATTTTTCCAGTCTTCAACTGTCCAATTTTGGTGAGCTCTTGCAAATTGTAGCCTCTTTTTCCTATTTGTAGTGGAGATGAGTGGTACCCGGTGGGGTCTTCTGCTGTTGTAGCCCATCCGCCTCAAGGTTGTGCGTGTTGTGGCTTCACAAATGCTTTGCTGCATACCTCGGTTGTAACGAGTGGTTATTTCAGGCAAAGTTGCTCTTCTATCAGCTTGAATCAGTCGGCCCATTCTTCTCTGACCTCTAGCATCAACAAGGCATTTTCGCCCACAGGACTGCTGCATACTGGATGTTTTTCCCTTTTCACACCATTCTTTGTAAACCCTAGAAATGGTTGTGTGTGAAAATCCCAGTAACTGAGCAGATTGTGAAATACTCAGACCGGCCCGTCTGGCACCAACAACCATGCCACGCTCAAAATTGCTTAAATCACCTTTCTTTCCCATTCTGACATTCAGTTTGGAGTTCAGGAGATTGTCTTGACCAGGACCACACCCCTAAATGCATTGAAGCAACTGCCATGTGATTGGTTGATTAGATAATTGCATTAATGAGAAATTGAACAGGTGTTCCTAATAATCCTTTAGGTGAGTGTATGATTTACAAGCTGTTTTTCTGGTATTGATAGTAATAACACACACACACACACACACACACACTCACACACACAGTACTCACATTGAGAAAAGTATTGGGTCACTCTGTTGTGTTTATAAGTGCTGAACATCTCCTGGCAGCTCTGGCTCACTGTCTTTCTCAGAACAAGAGGTCTCTGTGTCATCCCTTGATACATCTTTTTATAACACAAGAACAATTTGTGTATAATCACAATATAAATGCCACAGCCATCAACAACAAGAACACACATGAACCAACATTTTAAACATCCAAACCTGTATGACTGACTTTCTTCTGCTGAACACAAAATATTATATTTTGAAGCATGCTGGTAACCAAACAGTTTTTGTTCCCAATCACTTCCATAGTATAGAAAAAGAAATACAATGGAAGTCGACGGGAACCCAAAACTTTTTGTTTACCAACATGCTTCAAAATATCTTTTGTGTTCTGCAGAAGAAGGTCATACAGGTTTGGAATGGCATGAGGGTGAGTAAATGATTATTATTTTATTTTTGGGTGAACTATTCTTTTAATCTGACAAAATCATCTCAACGTAAATTCCTGAACTTGGCATGTGAATGACTGCCTGTGTCGGGTACATGCTCTGACCTGTTGGTGGTCCTGAAGTCTGACCACACTGACTCCAGTGATGATGCAAGGGCTGGGGTCTGTTTGTACCTGATCTGCCTGTTTTTGCTTCTTTAAAAAGAACTCTCCCTTTAAAAATACATCTCTCCCTTTCTTTTCATGTTTAATTGATGCAAAACAAACATGATGTTAAACCTTAACTTACTTCAAATATGACGTTTTCTTATTCTTCTGTATCTTGCAACTATATTCTCTCATCTTCGGCTCGTCGTCTGTTTGAAAACTGCGTGCGCTGCGGCGAACATTTAAAACAAAAAAAAACTTATTTTGACAAGAGGTTAAATGAGATGTCAATCAGCATCAGCAACTGCCAGTAGCGAATGAAAAGTTGGGGTGGCACCCGGGGTAGCCAATTAGATGGCAGGGGTGTCACCCCTCTGGCTCCGCCTCTGATAACACAGTCCCTTATATTTATAAAATAAAGACATTAAACTACAGAAACATGTTACTATGTTCAGAGGAGGGAATGTGTGAGTTCCTGGAGACCATTCTACCTCTTGTCAGTTAACACTTAGATTATGTTTTATTTTATTGTTATATCTTAAGATTGTCGATTGAACAGGTTAATTCAGTGCATATTGTATTATATATAATATGGATATATAATTGTAGCGCTCCCCTCAGTATGTATATTGATGAGGGCAGAGCTTTTGGGTTCTTTTAAGGTATTTATCAAATGTGTTTTACCCTGATTACCTCAGTTTTAGATGTTATCTTGGATCTCTCTTTTAAAATACACACATGAAATATTTCTCTAACCTACCTATGAATTCACCTTTCTTAAGTTATAGTTTTAATAAAGATTTTTAACCATAAGTGTCTGTATACTCTCTCAGAATAAAATAATAACCTCTTTCAAGGTAAGTACTCAAATAACACAACACAAGGTTTTAGAAAAATAAATATCAATTATTTACTCAAAGAAATTATTATCTCCAATAAAATAAGAAAATGAAATAAGAATATGATTGTTCTTTTTTTAAAACCTTCAATGTAAAATGTCCCTCTTTTTTAAAGAAAATATTATCAATACTGTAACATATATAAATGCACAGACAACAATTTAAACCCTATTAACCTTCAAATGGATTAATTCAGAAAACCTCAGTGTACTACTTAAAAGTAACTTAAACCAACATGCTTTGTGGGCCACACACACCTTAATGCGATCTAAGCCGGCAACCAAAAATATTATAAAACTAAAATACCGTAGCAGGCCTGAAGCGGTGCTTGTGTTCGTTGTGGCCCAAAACTTAAAGGCCGTTTCGCTCGTCAGCGAGCAAACAAAATGAAGGATATCTTGAGTTAATGTTTCTGTCCACTCCTTACCCCCATAGTCACAGTAGCAGGCTCAGCATCAGATTAGCGTTTCAACACGAACTCCGTTTGTTTATCTTTAATCCTCCACGTTTCCAGTAAAACTCACGAGAGAAGTCCTGGTTGCTCCAAGCTCTGTCTGAGTCTCTTTTCTGTCTTCAGTTCGAAAACAGCGAATAAAACCCTCAAACTGTTCAACTGAGGAAGTCAAACTTTAAACTAGAAAATGTCGTTCACTTGTAATGAACGGACTCCAGCCTATATACATCAAGGTGACTAAGCGTTAACATTAACGTTTGCAGTAACCCAAAAGTAAACAGTCTCTGAACTTCGTGTAAAAATTCCTCCTGTTTCTCAATATGCAGCTTGTCGCTCTTCTCACTGATTGTCGTGTAAACAATCATAAGACACAAGTTACACACTGGTTTGTGCACTACTAATTCACAAATTAACTCCCTGTCACGCTCACTTTGCTTCACTCTCTTTTTTCGTCCATCCTAACACCAATAATCAACCCGAGCCATGACTCCCCGTTATTAACCCCATAAATGCTGGTTTAGACAGTTTTCAGAAATACATTATCTCTCACCTCAAACAATAAACATATACTACTTTTTAAACGGCTTTTAACATTTTTATCATAACTTTTTAAATGAATTTCAACCTTTTTAAATCACACTATTTATATATTTTGATTATTAAATGATAGGCCTACCTACAAGCATCACTTATCACCTCATGCTTTTTTAACCGGGTTACACCATGATGCGTTAAAACAAGTTACGCTATTAATAATTTCCCCTGACCATAATGAGGAACGTTCCTGAGCAATTCAAGCTTGAAATATCCCTTGTTTTCTCCAGGGGGCAGTAAGCAAAACTTCAACTGTATTAGGCAACGTGCAGCTTATACAGAGAACAAACCAACCCTTCAGCAGACAGCACAACACTAGGACACCTTCTTACATTCAAAACACACACACACACATATATATATTTTTTATTTTATTTTTGGAAAAACTATATGCAATTTATACCGTACACATTTTGACACCTTTTCTGGTGCATAATATATAAAAAACACTCATATATTTATTCATAAATGTATCTCAATTATCGTTTTATCAAATAAATAATCTATAAAAAAAAAAAAAAAAAAATCTTCAATTGCAGCACTAGTTTTCAAAGTGTTTTTTTTTTCTTTCTGGAACTTGTAGTCATGATGTTACACTTTAAACAATGTAAACCCACTAAGTTTAAAAACTTAAAGGTGGGGTATGTGATTTTCTTTTTTGACCATTTTTTCAAAATAACTTGAAATCCTATTCCTAACCCACTTACTGGCTGTAAATTAGAAGCACTGAAATGAAAATTAAGCAATTTAATCATCTGTGGAACGGGCAGGACTCGAAAAACTCCAGCCAATCATTTTCAAGACCATCTAGAATCATTGGACAGAAAATGTGTCAATCAAACGGTCGTACCATGCCCCCTCCCCCACCACCCTGGCCGCGTGTCCCGTTCGATGCGCATACTCAAAGCTCGTGACCCAGTAACAGGAAGCGATTGTATTTATGTATGGAGAATAGAGCTTTTATAGTGCTAGTGGGGTTGTTCCACATTTCTATGAATCCTGTTTTGAATAGAAGACCGCTGTACAGTCGCCAGGGCTGGCTATGTTCTTTTTTTTTTACAGTTATGAGAAAATCAGCTCTACACCTTTCAAGAGTGGTATGCGACCCCCTCCTCCTGCTGTGTCAACAGTTTGCTCTGAAAAATTGTCTGACAGGTGAATGCACTGTTTGACTAGTGAGTCTAGAACACTGCGCATCTGAGTTTTCGCTCGTGCATGATTGCGCATCCATGTTTTTCGAATGGGTGGAGTCAGGGCCAGCGTTGGAGGAGAGAAGGTAGGACCTTAGAGTTGTGTATTTTCAAACTCTGCCGGCCGTTTTGCAAATCACATACCCCACCTTTAAGTTGAAGTAATGCCTTAAACTTTTATCTAAATATTGAATTGTTTATATTGTATGTTGATTATGATCAAAATCAAAGCTGGGCCAAAGTTACAAATTTCAGTGATTAGTTTTGCACTTTTACAACAACTTTGAATTCATATATGAACAAACTAAAATTGAGAGGAAAATGTTGTAGAAATTACATAACATAATTAAGAAATAAATTTAAAGTGAAAATTTGCTTCCTACTTACTGAGGACTGTGCATTGTTTATTGTAAACTCCCTACCAGTTTAGTTATATTTATAAGTGAAACAATCGGAATTATGCAAGTTCAAACAGTAGTATGCTACAATTTTGAAGGCAATCTGAGTGAATAAGTGGCAAAAAATAAATGTTAAAAATGTAAAATTACTTTAAAAATTAAAGGTACATTATGTAACATTTTATATGTAATATTTGCCTTTTTTTGCCAATGTGTGAACGGCTTGTAACACAACTTAAAAAATTAGCCCTCTCTTTAATAGGAAACTTCCTAGGTTTCCTATTAAAGCCTGTAGACCGGAAGCGGGTCGTTTTTGCCGGGAATATCCAAATTATGTGATGTTTATGCACGCTCCCGAGAGCCTTGCCTCAGTGCCTCTGCTATTCAACAGCGTCAACAGACAGTCTGCAACAGTAGGTAATGTTATCTTAGACCAAAACATTTATCTACTGAATACCGTCTGGCTAAGCTGGAATGTGATCATGGTCGAGTGAAAACTAGAGTGAACATCACAAGCAACAGGAGGCTGACTGCAGTTCACTTACCGTCCACAGCTGTCATTAATAAGATCTCTATATAAATTGTATTATACCTCAATGGAACAATGGAACAAAAGGAGATGTTAGGCAGAATGCTAGCCTCAGTCACTATTCACTTTCATTGCACCTTTGTTACATACTGTGAAATTGAATGGTGACTGATACAACCATTCTGCCTATTGAAATCTCATTTTGTGTGCCCTGGAAGAAAAAAAGTCTTATAAGTTTGGAATGACATGAGAGTGAGTAAATTATATCAGAATTCAGTTTTTTAATTTTAACTAACCAAAGTGTACAACTCTATCAAAGCATAATTTTGTTTGCAAAGAAAAGTGCACCTGTGTTGGAACTGATAAAAAAAAAACTGATAAAAAAAGTAGCAAAGCAATACAATGCACAACCATCCTGGTGATCAATTCCCTTCATCCTACATGCAGACAGCAGAGCGAATTGAGTGGCAGTCACCTCAGTGATTGTGATGGGGTTGGGGCTTTGGAGGTTGTGACACCACAATGCTGTCAACATTTCTACCCTAACTGTTTCACCCTAATTCACATTCACATGATATTTGTGATTCAAAGCATCAGGGAAGTGGCTCCCTCAGTGATTGCAATTCAGGAGGAGACACAGGTTTGCTCATAAGAGCAAAGTGGCACTTAACCTCCATCAGGTTTTCTAATGCTACTACCTCCTTATTTGAATACCATGATAGGACCATTAACTTTAAAAGCTTTTTTTATTATAATTTTTTCTGAACTGACAATGGATATACAAGTACTACCCCTGTCTACTTGAATAGGCAAAGACTGAAATCTCCAAAACTCATTACACATTACATTTTAATAACATATCAAATCATAAAATAAATTTATTTATTTTAATATATATATATATATATATATATATATATATATATATATATATATATATATATTTACATTTATGCATTTGGCAGACGCTTTTATCCAAAGCGACTTACAGTGCACTTATTACAGGGACAATCCCCCCAGAACAACCTGGAGTTAAGTGCCTTGCTCAAGGACACAATGGTGGTGGTCATGGGGTTAGAACCTGTGACCTTCTGATTAAAAGCCCTGTGCTTTAACCACTACGCCACCACCACTCCATATATATATATATATATATATTTTTTTTAGGACCTCTGACAGAAAAACAACCCCACAACATTCAAGCATGCACCACATTTAACCATGGGCATTGGGTACTTCATCACTGTGTGCGCCAAACCCATCTCTTGCGTTTGCTGCCAAAAAGCTTTTTTTGTTTCATCTGACCATAGAACCCAGTCGCATTTGAAGTTCCAGCAGTGTCTGGAAAACTGAAGACGCTTGAGTTTGTTGTTGGATGAGAGCAGAGGCTTTTTTTCTTGAAACCCTCCCAAACAACTTGTGGTGATGTAGGTGATGTCTGATATTTTTTACGAGACTTTCTGACCCCAAGACCCAACACATTTCTGCTGTGATACTTGGAGAATTTTTGGCCACTTGAACCATCCTCCTCACTATGCATGGAGACAATATAGACACACGTCCTTAGGCTGATTCTTAACATCTCCAGTTGATTGGAACATGTTAATTATTGTTAGTTATTGTTCAAAATTGCAATGCTTTGGCAATTTCCTTTAGCCACTTCCCATTTTGTGAAGCTCAACAACCTGTTGCCGCACATCAGAACGTCTAGGTTACGTATGTAACCTCCGTTCCCCGATGGAGGGAACGAGACGTTGTGTCAGAGAAGCGACACTAGGGGTCTCTCTTGAGCGCCGATATTCACCTCTGGACTATGAAAAAAGGCCAATGAGAGTTGGCAACCAGTATTTGCATGTCCCGCCCCCGGACATAAGGGTATTTAAGCGGCGCAAATACGGGAGTTCATTCAGGATTTTTCTGAGGAGCCGGAAATGGTCCGGCCACAACAGTGGCTCGGCTCAGCGACGTGGCAGGGGAGACACAACGTCTCGTTCCCTCCATCGGGGAACGGAGGTTACAAACGTAACCTAGACGTTCCCCTTCTGTCGCTCTCTCCACGTTGTGTCAGAGAAGCGACACTAAGGGTCCACTTATAAAAGCGCCACACGCTGAGCCGTGTACGTGAACTGCTGATACAGGAGCGAGCAGGTATTCTTACGTGCAGGACGACCAACTGTATCAGGCTGCACGTACCCTTCCCCAGTGCCCCATTTATGCCATCAGGATTCCTTATTGTTACCCCGGAAGGGGGAACAAGGTGCTGGCTGCCAACCTGGGAACGGGCCAAGCCTGGCCGGGCCTCTTTTCTCTCTGTTTCGCGCATAGAGCAACTCAGGCCGGGGCCCTTACACGCATTGAGGGAAGGGGGTCATAGCCCTTATTCAGGGCGGTGAAGACCCTGCGGAGGCCATGCCTACCCGAGAGGGGAGGCAAGTTTAAGTGGCAAAACCATCAGAGGCCTGACTTAGGGCCTATGTGGAAAAGTCGGTGCGGTGGTGGATCCAGCCTATAGAGGGGGGAACATACAGCACAGCAACCGAGGCAGCCGTGACTGCCTAAGAGAGGCACGGGAGTCCGCTCGCCAGAGGGGACAGAACCGTGGTGTTACACACAGGGGGAGTCCGAAGGAGGCCTTACCTGTGGAGCACCTACACCAGTGCAGGGTAGCTTGCGGTACCCGCAGTGGCTTGGGTCGGCGAGTTCCTCCGCTGAACTGCGACCCACAAGGGCTAGGGAGGAATCAACCAGTGTCCCAAACCTGAGATCTCCTGGGAATGAAGGCGCACTGTTTCCCCTGGTTAGGGGGAAGGGCGCTAGGTGCAAGCGATTCACCCGGTCAGATCGTGAGTGTGCCACCGAGTTCTACGGGCTCGGTACCTGAGAGAACGCGGGACGATACTGACCCAACTCGGAGATTGTAGAATCTCGCGAAAGTGTTAGGTGTTGCCCAGCCTGCTGCTCTACAAATGTCTGCTAGGGCAGTGCCCCTAGCCAGTGTCCATGAGGACGCTGATATATAACTCCTGGTGGAGTGGGCTCGGACCCGCAAAAGGGGGGGCACGGCCTGGGTGTGATAAGCCAGGGAAATGGCGTTGACAACCCAGTGGGCGAGTCTCTGCTTGGAGACAGCATTCCCTTTCTGCTGTCCCCCAAAGCAGACGAAGAGCTGCTTAGAGCATCTAGTGCTCTGTGTGCAGTCCAGGTAGATACGTAAGGCACGTACTGGACACAGCAGTGAAAGGGCTGGATCTGCCTCCTCCTGGGGCAGCGCTTGCAGGTTCACTACCTGATCCCTGAAGGGTGTGGTAGGAACCTTGGGCACACAGCCCGGTTGCGGTCTTAGGATCACGAAAGTGTCTGCCGGACCGAAGTCCAGGCAAGCGTCGCTAACAGAGAACGCATGCAGGTCCCCGACCCTCTTGATGGAAGCGAGCGCGATCAGCAGGGTGGTCTTGAGAGAGCGGGCCCTGAGTCCAACTGAGTCAAGCGGCTCGAAGGAGGGTCTCTGGAGTCCCGTGAGGACGACCGAGAGATCCCAGGAGGGGAACAGGTTAGGCCGGGAGGGAGCTATCCTCCGGGCACCTTTTAGGAACCTGACGATTAAGTCGTGCTTACCAAGAGACTTTCCGTCTACCGTGTCATGGTGGGCACGATAGCGTGCAACATACACCTTGAGGGTGGAGGGGACAGCCTCCTCTCCAGCCTCTCCTGAAGAAACACGAGCACTGTCCTAACTGCGCACTTCTACGGGTCTTCGGCTCGGGAAGAACACCAGTCCGCGAACAGACGCCACTTTAGGGCGTAAAGATGCCTGGTAGAGGGGGCTCTGGCTTGGCTGATTGTATCTACGACGGTAGATGGTAGACCGGCTAGATCATCCGCATCCCGTCCAGGGGCCAGACGTGGAGGTTCCAGAGGTCTGGGTGCGGGTGCCAGAGCATGCCCCGTCCCTGAGAAAGAAGGTCCTTCCTCAGGGGAATTCGCCAGGGAAGGGCTGTCGTGAGGAGCGTGAGGTCCGAAAACCAAGTCCGGGTAGGCCAATAGGGGGCTACCAGAATGACTTGCGCCTCGTCCTCCCTGACATTGCATAGCACCTGTGCAAGAAGGCTCACTGGGGGAAATGCGTACTTGCGCAGCCCCGCGGGCCAGCTGTGTGCCAGCGCATCTGCCCCGAGGGGAGCCTCTGTCCGGGCATACCAGAGCGGGCAGTGGGAGGTTTCTTGGGAGGCAAACAGGTCTACCTGAGCCTTGCCGAACCGGTCCCAAATCAGCTGGACCGACTGGGGGTGGAGCCTCCACTCCCCGCCAGGCAAGCTTTGTCTTGACAGCGCGTCCGCTATCACAGTGAGGTTGCCGGGGATGTGAGTGGCGCGCAGTGACTCCAGTCCCTGCTGACTCCAAAGGAGGAGACGACGGGCGAGCTGTGACATGTGGGGGGAGCGTACTCCGCCTTGGCGGTTTATGTAGGCTACGACCGTGGTGCTGTCTGTCCTGACTAGGACGTGTTTGTTCCGAGTTAACGGGAGAAACTTCTGCAGGGCCAGAAAAACAGCCAGCAGCTCTAGGCAGTTGATGTGCCAGCGCAGCGAGCCTCTGTTCCACCGGCCTGCGGCTGCGCGCCCATTGCACACGGCGCCCCAACCCAATTTGGAAGCATCGGTTGTGACCAGAACGCGTCGGGACACCTGCTGCAAGGGTACACCTGCCCTTAGAAAGCAGAGGTCTGTCCAGGGTTTGAAGGTTTAGCGGCAGGCAGAAGTAACTTTTACGTTGTGCGTGCCGCGGTGCCATGCTCGTCTTGGGACTCGAGTCCGGAGCCAGTGCTGAAGTGGTCTCATATGCATCAACCCCAGTGGCGCGGCCGCCGAGGAGGATGCCATATGCCCCAGGAGCTGTTGGAAACGTTTTAGCGGGACCACGGCGCCTGGCTTGAAGGAAGCGATGCATTTCAGCACTGACTGAGCACGCTCGTTGGAGAGACGTGCTGTCATTGAGACTGAGTCTAACTCCAGACCGAGAAAAGAGATGCTCTGGACCGGGGAGAGCTTGCTCTTTTCCCGGTTGACCTGAAGCCCCAAACAGCTGAGGTGCCTGAGCACCTGGTCTCTGTGTGCGCATAGTAACTCTCGAGAGTGAGCCAGTATGAGTATGCAACATGGCCAAAATATCGGGTAGCCTATACTTTAATTATTTTTTATTAATTTGCAACCATGGTGATATCTATCATAAACATGAAAATCCCTGTTTTGACGTGAAGGATAAACTCAATGAAAAAGCTAAATTATCCTCTGGTTTCACAGTTGCGCAGAAATTTCGTTTATGTCTACATTTTTTCCAACCTCGATTTTTTTTGTTATTTTACAGGTTTTGCAATTTGACCTGTACAAATGTTTAAGAAAGTGTTAAAGTCCCTGTAAAGGTAATAAAAAAAATCTAAACGCATTATAAATGTTAAAAATGTATTGCTAAAACACATGACAAAGACTGAACAGTGAAGTTCCGCTGTTGCCAAATCTGTTTCCGGTTTACTTGCGCGTCGCCCAAAATGTCTGTTTTTACTGGACGTCTCCAGAATCTTCCGAAAATACGCGTCAGCGATGTTCATCGCATTGTTGATGCCTGGTCCCCTGCTCCGACAAGCAAGAGGGACAAGGGCTTTAAACTCTACATATCGAGTTATCTGCACAACTACAAGGGTAAGTATTTTAATCTAATGTGGTGTGCCGGCAGATAGCGGCTAAGCTAGTTAGCTCATTTTTAATGTAACGTTAGTATAGAAGCTTGTTTTTTCTTAGTTTTAAAGCAGACTGTTTGTTAATTTTTGTGATAATTGTGATATCAATTATATTAACTTGCTCTCCTCTCAGTTTCTAATAAAGATCAGGACACCGGTGAAGTCACTGTCAGGGCATTGTGTTACAGGTCCATGAGAAAAGCAGATAAACCTCACAGTTTGAGTGTATGGTGAAGCTAGAATTAATAAGACCGCAGTTATAGGCTTGTTACTTTAATAGCCCGATGTTCCTGGGGACTCGGCTAAGGTTATTCATGATTAATGTAACTCAAATGAAAACAGTTATTGTAGGCAGCTAAGTTTCCCTAGCTGGTCCCCTCTGTGTAAAATGCGTTCTTATTCAAGTTTTCAACTCAGTCATTCGTTTAAGATCCAATCTTGTGTTATAAGTATTAGGCTATCATGATTATACAGTGAGCAAGCTATATAAATAAGTATTTAATATAATAAGTGTAGAGCAACAACCGAGGGTGTAAGGTAAAGGCTGAATATTGTAGATTTATTACAATATGTTGCATGTTTGAATTAAAATACCTGTGGATATGCAGGAGCACACACTCCACAAAGGCCTGACTGGAGATTTGCCTGATCTATCCGTCCTTCAGGTGAGTAGGGATATAACAATAGCACATTTCACTGTACGGTATGATATATCAACCAAAATCTGTATACCAATATTTCATTTTCTTTTTCCTCCCCTTTTACAAACAAATATTCTGCTTCAAAGAAAAAAAAATGAAATTGATGTTATCATAAGGGTTCTTCATTATGAACTTGTATGCCATGCATAACATACTGTGGATAGAAATTACAGGGAAAGTTACTGGTATGATAATTGTGGTTATATTATATTACTATTATATTTAGTGTATTGCTAATCAATATATTGTTACTTCCCAGATGACAGCGGCTCGCTTCAAGAGCAGGTGAAGCAAGTTGGGACAATGTTGAAGACATTTGCTCGCACTGGGCAATCAGGTACAACTTGCAAACAACACCTGTGGTTGTTGGTTTAATTCCCACTGGGGCCACCTGTACATGTAGTAGACCTAGATATAAATGTCATAGTTTAGTATTTGAAGGTCCAGGACTGACTACTTTATTCTTTTATTCTGGGAACCCCTGTAGGTGCAGATCAAACCCTAATGCTGCGGCGTCTTGGGAGTTTGGCGATGTTGTGCGTAGCATGGACGACAAAATGCTATGCTGCAACGTTTCAGTGCCAATGTGTCTGTTGGAGAGTTATCCCTGACAGGGGATCTGTTACTCCCCTAGACACCCAGGAACATTTGGCGTTGCTTGACAACAGTTTGAGGCAGGATAAAGAGCTCCAGCAACGATTTGTAAGTGTGCCGATTTCGTTTATAACGGTATAGGGTAATCTAAAAAGTACAATTAAGATTGTACACTGCATATTCTACAGTCTGAATCCACAGCCTGTCACATTTTAAATTTATGAGAAGCTTCAGAGAAATGTAATTTGTAACATGTTTTTTGTATTTTCAGCTTCGGTTTTGGCAATCAAATGTGGGAGGGACCTAAAGACAACCGTGTGGCGAATGCTTCAGAGTATCTTCTCTAATCACCTTTCCATCAATACAACCTGGACTGGTGTAGGGGATAAAGCATGTTTTAGAGACATGTTCCTGAAGACCATTGTTCAAAGTAAGTTGGATATTTTTTTATATTTAAGTAGATGTGTATGACCTTATGCCATTCAAATGGAATGACAGATCTTTATTTTCTACAGGAGCCATCCGGAAGAACCCAGCAACCCAGGATGCCACTGATGAGGCGATCCAGGTTAACGTTACGCGTTACCTGAAAGGAGCATCTGAACATGAAGGTGGAAAAAGCGCCGCACAGCTGAGAGGGACCCACAGCCGACCCCTTAAACCTAGGCTGACTACTGACACCCCAGCATCACTGACAACTGGAACCCTTTCTTTATCCTGCAGTCAGTAACATCAAGACCCCTAAAAAGCCTGCTAAAAGTGTCAGACTACACTCACCCAATCCACACTGTTCACTGTGGAAATTGCTCTTTTTTTTTTTTTTTCTCGTGACCCTGCTTTGAGGGCAGCTCCTTGGATGAATATGGGATGGTTTGTCCTTTTATACAGGCGCACGAGGAAACACTGAAGATATGCCAATTTGCACTGCCTCATTCTGGAGGTCGGGGAAAACCGGTGATTCCCCCAGAAGTCCCCAACCTCTCCAGACATTCTGATTGGCTGTGTTCTCTACAGCCAGATTTTCTGCTGTTAATTATATTTATTCCCACTTGTTGTCATGTGTAAGTTGAATGTCAAAATGTATATTATACCTGCACATTCCTTGATACCAAAGATCTCAATTATTTCATATACAATTTGCTGCTTATTTCATTGTTACAGTGCTTAACTATTCTATTTTTAAATATAGCTTGTAAATCCTAGATTATACATCTAATACTTGATATTTGCACATTATCTGGTATCAAATATTCTACTTACCGTGACTTTAGTATTGGCTTATTTCATTCCGTCAGTGCTTAACAATTCTATTATAGTTTGTAAATCCTATTTCATACCTCTGATACTTGATATTGCACATTAACTAGTAACAAAAATTCTACTTTCATTCCACCACAGTGTTTAACTGTTATTCTATTGTTACATATAGCTTGTAAATCCTTGTGCCACAGGTCAGTATTGCAGTTATAATGGTATATTCTACTCCAGAGCTTTACTCTAAATTATTACCACTTAACCTATTGTTAGAAATGACTTGTAAATATGATGTTATACCTCAATTTATTTGGTATCCTGCACTTTCTTTGGTACCAAATATCCTCATTGCTTGTGTTTACTGGTAATTCTTTTCATCCCAGAGCTGACCTCTTTATATTATTAACAATTATTGTAAGTGTTACAATAGTGTTTTTTAAAAAAAAAAAGAAATTGGAAACCTGCATGTTCTTTTGTGTGTGTATATATAATGTTTGTATTTTCCTGTTATTTATATTTCAGTGATCTGACATCTTGTTTCAATGACAGTTACTGTACTTTGAATTGTGGAATTAAAACGCCAAATGGAAATTTGTCTGGTTTGATCAATCATTATTATTGATAAACTGCATGCTATAAATATATATATATATATATACAATAAGCGGCGGCAGATCGCTCAAAAAAAGCGTTTGCCTCCGACGGTCCGCCTTCGATATAACGGCGGCGGAGCGGCGGCTGGCCAGCGGGCCGTCCGCGTATCGAAGGCGGTAGGAAGGCGGCTGCCGCTTTCAAAAACGAACGTGTTTGCGATATCGCCATTCTGCCGCTTCTACTGCCGCCGGCGCACCGCCAGCGGACCGCCGACTTCTTGCTATCTGGGCATCAAATAAATGGCATCTTAAATCTCACTCAAGCCTGCGTGTCTTCCCAATAGAACTGATAATGAGTAACATGACAATAAACCAATGAAAACAAGACACATGACATGGAGGGAAACGGGAATCACATGACAAAGGACCACATGACCAGAAAAGGTACTAAACTAGAAAATAAAAGATATGAAACCAAGAGGAAAACACATAAATGTGACAATAGCCTCCTAAGCTGTTGTTAAACTAGTCAAGCAAAAAGCAGTTAGCTACAATACAAGTTACTAACAAAAAGTATATAGGCTTGCATTACCATAAGAAATATGCATTTTGAATTATATTTACATGCAAATTTAGTTTACACTTATATCACAAACAAATATATTTAGAAGAATAATTTATGTGTTTTTTGTTTATACAAATCAAGTCAATGGGGTCCAAAAATTTCAAGCTCCAAAAAGGACATAAAGGCAGTACAAAAGTAATCCGTATGACTCGATTGGTTTAATCCATGTTTTCTCAAGCGATACGATCGGTTTGGAAAACTATGGCATAAATATCAGTACCTATTATTCATTTTGTTAGGTTTTGTGTGATAAAATACATTTTGTTTTACAATTTAATACAGTTTAAGAAAATCTACATTAACTTTAGTTTGACACCCTCAAATAAGCTAACATTAGCTCTTTATTTCCATCCTATTAGCTTCCATTCTGTTAATTTTCTTTCTATTGTACAAATAATCAAGTAGTAATAAAGCAAGTTTTAGTCCCTGTGCTTAACCAGAACATATTTATAAAAGTCTTGCATACCTTGTTATGGAAATACAACCTTTAATTACCACTCACGCATAATAATTTGTAAAGTAATAGAGCTCAATGGTTTCTGCATAACAGGAAAATTAATATCTGTCCTTTATACAAATCTCTGCTATAAACCTGCTTTTCAAATAGCTTTATGTTTTTGTTTAATACGTTTGATTGTGCGTGTATAAATACTGTGTGTGCCTGTATCCGCAAGTAGCCGTGGGCATGCATTAAAGACTGAGTCTCCGGTGGTTCGGTTTGCTGTGCCTGTTGATTCATGCTGTGAAAGAAACAGGTGCTGCTGTAAACTTTATGCAGAGTGTCAATCGATATCCCTAAAGCAACACCACAGAAGCACATCAGAATCCAACTCCTGTTGTGCTGCATTGTCAGCTCTCATCAAAACAAAGTAGGAGTGTGCTAATTAAATTTCATGTCTCTACTCTAGGTGAGTTTCTTAAATTTACATTTAAGGCATTCAAGCAAACACTCACATCCAGAGCGACTATGGTTTAGTGCCTTTAGCCAAAATCCTGTGGTTAATGGTAAACATTAAGGAAATTGACAAGTGTGTGCCATACCCATTGGGAGAGATACATTTGGAATGTATTCCCATAAAGATGGCCACAGTGTGAGTGAACAACCTCGAGCTCAAGTCTGATTGTTGATGTAATAGTAGCTTTGTAAATTCTCCTTTATCCTGATTCACATGTTTTTACCTGAACTGATTCTAAATAAGCCTTAACTAAGTCACTTTACATAGCCACGAGGTCTGTATATTTGATCTTTATGTGTTCTTGCCACAATGGATGTGCGGCATATATCACTCCAAACCTTGTGGGATGCCATTCAACGGATCAAGATTGACATGCTGACACTTTGACATAGGGTGACCATACGTCCTCTTTTTCCCAGACATGTCCTCTTTGTCTGATTCAGCTTTAGTTGCATTATGATGTGCATATTTGAATTGCTTTAACCCCTCTTTGTAAGTCCTGCCCTCTCGCACACCAATTGGTCGATTATAAGAGGCTTGCAGCAACTAATGGTCAGATTCCTGCCTGTCAATCTCTCCGCGAACGTGCGAAGCGCTGTTGTGTTCGGCATCAAACAGTTGCTTGACAGTAGCAGCAAATGACAGCTGAGTGGAAACAATGCCCAAACGAAAGTGCACATTTACAGAAGATTTGCACCAAAAATTCCCATGTTTTCGTCCAGGTCGAGATCCGTGGGAAGCGGAACGTAAGATGTAAAGCTGGCACTTATGTGTCAGTTGCTAATAAAAGTGCAAGTGATTTAGAAGCACACATCAGCTCTGCGAAGCATAAAGGGTCAGCAAAAGGTGAAAGTTCATCAGGTAGATTAACAGACTACTTTTTGTGACCAGGTAAAATTGTTATCACATTGCTTCATTTTGCATGGCCATTCAAAATAATAGTAATAGTAAATGAAGGTACACTCATGGCATCAAATATTTTATTTTAGTACATGGACATTCAAAAGAATGTTGGAAATTTGTATTTATTTATATATATTGATGTCATTCTAATAGAGTGTCTTTTTCACTATATTAAAGTTTGCATTCATAGTAACACTGTTTTGAACCCTATTATTCCAACCCACCCCAATCCCCGACACCCCTCCCCGGCAAAAAATGATGTGTCCTCTTTTTGGAAAACCAGAATATGGTCACCCTATTTGACACAAAATTGGATCCCATTCAATGTAGTCTGAGCAGTATTCTGTATACCTTAACTACTAAATACTAAACTTAAGTTAATTTGTTACAGCAGCATGTTGGGGATAATGAGGACAATGTGCAGGAGTGTGTCGCTCGTATTCAACAGCTAGAGAACGACAACTCTTACCTGATGGACAAAGTTGATGACTTGGAAAACCAAAGTCGATGCTTTATTCTTCACTTCGTTGGAGCTCAAAACTCTTTTGAAGGCAATGATATCATTGGTTTCATGTACAGGTTGATTCCACAGCTTCGGGGACGAGACAACTTCCCCACTCCACCAATTATTGAGAGGTCCCACTGCTCTCCGACTGTCCGACAAAGCGGCAGAGCCAGACCCAGGCCTATTATGATCAAACTTCTTAACTTCCAGGATAACGTGAAAATCTTTCGCCTTGCCAGGGAGAAAAAGAAGCTGTAGATACGGGACTCATTTCTACATCTAACCAGACTTCAGTGCTATTTGATCCTGTCAAACGCAAGCTTCGTGAACTTAATATGAAGTTCTTTCTCCGTTATCTTTGCACGCTGTGTGTTTTTGTTGATGGCAAACAGCGGCGTTTCAGCTGCCATTAAGAGGCTGAAGCTGCCTTTATGTCTTCTTTGACTTCAGCAGGATAATGATTACCTACTGAGGTGAGGTTGATGACTGAAGCTGTGGCAAATTGTAGAATATAAGCCTCCAGTACGACAGTCCAACAATCTGGCTCTTTCTTTTTCTTTGTTTTAGATATTCTTCTTGTGCTGTTGTTAGATGCAAAAGGTATTGATCTCTCTCAACTTTTGTTGTTGTTTGTTTACATCATGTTGTCGCAAAGCTGATTGTGCTACTTTTTCTTCATCATTTTCTTCTTTGCCACGCTAGTGCCTGTCAGTGTATTACTACTGCCCCAATCTGCTTGTGAATTTATTATAATTTTTTTTGGAGCAATGTCTTCTTCTTCTAATACTGATTAATTCAGTTTAAGCTTAGAGTTTAATAGATGGTCTTTACCTACACTGATCGGTTTACTCATGGAAATGCTCTGGGATATGGTGTCTGGGGTTGCAGTGTGTGGTTGTTTTTTGGATTAAACTATTTTCAACCCTATATTTGATTAGTGACAGTACCGTTGCTAGTTTTTGCTCCCAGACAGGATTAAAAATAATTCATTTTCATATTAATTTGATTATTAGGAATCTTGTGCCTAAAATCAACTTAATTCATGCATGTGTTGTCCTACTATTATTCTCTCTGAAACATGGCTCAACAGGGGTGGAGGTGTGGCTATGTATGTTTCCTCTGATCTCGTATATGGGGTAATCATACCCACAGTTGAGGCTTTACATTTTGAATGTGTTTTTGTTAAGGTGATTTTTCATTTAAATAAATGTTTAACCATTGGTAGCATATATATATATATATATATATATATATATATATATATATATATATATATATATGCCACCAGTCCTTTAATTTCCTTATCTCCACCTTTAATTCCATTTTCTTTAGAAATTAAATCATCTTATTAGGTGATTTCAACAAAAACTGGTTAGCTAAGTCATCTGACAAAGAAAAAAATATACTTAGTAGTCTAAATGTTACCGAACTAATTCATGAGCTGACTAGAATCGTCCCTAGAACCAAATCCCTGCTTGACTGGATACTTTTCTCACACCCAAATAGATTCTTAAGGGCAGGTGTTATGCCTGATTGCTTCAGTGATCACGCGAAGAGAGATCAGCAGTTACAGAAATACTCAAACCAGCCCATCTGGCACCAACAATCATGCCACGCTCCATATCACTGAGATCAAATTTTTTCCCCCTTTCTGATTGTTGATGTGGACATTAACTGAAGCTCCTGACACATATCTGCATGTTTTTTGCACTGCACTGCTGCCACACGATTGGCTGATTAAACTATTATTTTTGTAACTGTTTTGAAGTGTCAGTTTCTGCAATAATGCCACATAATTTTTACAGTCAAACCTGACCAAACCAAACCTGATGTTCCAAAGAGAAGACATAAAATAAGAAATGTTTACCAATAATTTGCTTAAGTGTAGTGCGTGTAGGTGTGTGTGCATGAGTGTGTACATGCAAACATTGTGTTCTGCCTTCAAAAATGTTTATTTGTATAGCACTCTTCACAACACTCATCATTTCAAAGCAGCTTTAGAGAAAATTAGTTTTGCACTCAGCATGTCTTAAAGTCTCACTCCTTCATTTCTGAGTGTGTCTTTTTCTGCATTGTGGCCCTTTTTTGTTGTATGTTCAGATAGCTAGTGGAGGATTTAAAGGGATAAAAGGGAAAGGAGGAGGCGAGAACAGGCTTAACAATATAAATAACAGTTTAATGAAGAACTGAACCAAAAAGACAAACACACACACAGTTGTCGGGCAGCTGCCTGTAAATCTCTCTCTCTGTCGCACTGCTGTCTCCGGTAGGCCTTTATTCCTCTCGGAGGCTTAATTAGCCTGATTAGGGGCCGGGTGAAACCATTTTTATTACTTCTCAAATATTGATATTAATAAAAAATTACCTAACTGTATAGTAAGGTTAATAATACATTCTCTCAAAAAAGCTTAATTATATTTTATAGTGTTGCTTCTAAGGTCTACTGAAGTGAAAAAATCAGTTTTGGGTGAGAAACTGACCAAACTTCAACTCCTCTTTCACTATAAACACTGACATCAGCAGTCTCCTTGGTGCGATCTATACAAGCTCTGGTTTTCAGAAGAAATAAAGATATACAGATTTGGAACCACATGTGGGTGTGTAAATAATGACATCATTTTTGGGGAAGCTATCCTTTTAATTGTGATATTTTGATTATAAGAACTTACTAATATGAATGCCATCTTTAAAATTGGTGAGCCTTTTATTTTATCCAATATATTGATGAGGACCTTAAATTGCACAGGAATAACCTCTTCTCCAGTACTTGCAGGTAACGTGTTTGCAGTTACAAGGAACCTACTAGTATTTTATTTATTTATTTATTTTTTATCAGATGAAAGAGGGCAAGTACTCAAACCGAACTTCAAGAAAAAGTTTGAGAACCGGAGATGACAGGGTATTCGTGCCATGCCCAATTATGGATGATGGCCTTTTATCTTCATATCACTAATTAGAGGAGATACTCTGCTTTCAAGTTCATCTTTACATACCAGGCTTTTCATTTAACACTGCATACAAACCGATACAGCACCTCGCTCTCTTCTGACCTTTCAACACAGTTTGTGATCAGTGCAATGACAAATGGATGCATATGTTTTAAGCAAACTACACACATAAAGCACATTAATGCATATTTTCTCATTATGCCTCTCTCTATATGTGCTATAAAAGGAAGGACGATAACAGAGACACAACTTCAACATTTAGATTATACACCATAAATTAAGTATGCCTAAAGTGCTATAACACAGTATATTTAAATGTATGGACTTTCTGCCTTTTATTCAAGAGTATATTAAAGATAGATAGGAAAGTATAGAGCGCAAAAAGGGTCATGCACATGTCAAGAGCATATCCTTAGTATCTTAGTATTCATGTCTTAAAAGAATAGTTTACCCAAACTTTTAAATGTTGTCATTATTTACTCACCTTTATGTCATTCCAAACCTGTATCCTGGGATTTATTTTCCTGTGGATCATGACAAACTATAAATGTTATTACAATAATAAATGCTATATGTGAAGGAACATAACAATATTAAAGTTATTATTCACTGAAAATGTTCCCTTCCCCTGCAACTCTCAAATGTAATTTTCCATTTCACACATAGTGACACAGCGCATAAATTCTAACTATTTTTTTCTTTTTCTTTTTGGAAAAATTGCAAATTTACATTACAATGGCAACATTTTTGCAAACAATAATGGCACGCTTCAAAAAAGCAAGTGCAATTATGTTGTCATCACACGAGAGTTTTAAGTTGATTAGTATTAGGTCGAGTGGTGGTCTTGTAGTGGTCTAAACCACATAACTGGTAAACTGTTAATCAGAAGGTCGCTGGTTCAATCCCCACAGCCACCACCATTGTGTCCTTGAGCAAGGCACTTAACTCCAGGTTGCTCTGGGGGGATTGTCCCTGTAATAAGTGCACTGTAAGTCGCTTTGGATGAAAGCATCTGCCAAATGCGTAAATGTAAATGTAGTATTAAGTATTAGATGGGTATTTTAGTAATTCGTACATACTGTACCTAAACTAAAACTTTAACCTAAACCTTACCAATAGTGTTCTTAAAAAATAATTTAGAGTTGAACAAAACAGAAGTCCTTACACTAAACCAACCTAAACCTACAAGTATTGCTCTTTCCTGTTAATCTCTGCCTGCCTGGCAGACATCACGGCCTGGATGAAGGAACACGACCTGCAACTTAACCCAGCCAAGACCGAACTCCTTGTCTTTCCAGCAAACCCTGTTGTTGAACACAACATCACTGTGCAACTGGGTGCAACTACAGTATCACCTTCCAAAACGGTCAGAAATCTAAGGGTAATCATCGATAACAAACAAAATTTCACAGACCACATCTCAAAGACCGCAAGATCATGTAGATTTACACTCTACAATATTAGGATGATAAGACCTTTCTTCTCTGAACATGCCACACAACTGCTTGTTCAGTCACTTGTCATAACTAGACTGGACTACTGTAATGCTCTAATTGCAGGCTTCCCTGCATGCGCAATTAGACCCCTGCAAATGATCCAGAATGCAGCAGCATGTATGGTCTTTAATAAATGCACATGTTACACCTCTCCTTGTCTCTCTTCACTGGCAGTCGGTTGATCCACATATCAAGTTCAAGGCTCTGATGCTGGCATACAGAACAGTCACTGGGTCTGCTCCAGCATACCTAAAAGCATTTCTGCAGAGCTACACGATCACTAGAAGCTTGCGTTTGGATAAGGAACGTCGCCTTGTTGTACCAACACAAAGAGGCACAAAACACATTCCCGGACTTTCAGTTTCATCATACCACGCTGGTGGAATGACCTTCCCAACTCCCTCCGAGAAGCTGACTCACTTTCTAAAAAAGGCTAAATACGCATCTTTTCCATGAGCACTTAACAAGTTTTTTTTTAAATTATTGTTGCACTTTAATCTGTTTTGAATACTGTTCTGATGCTAGTGAAACTTTGTAATGTGGCATTTTTCATACCACTGTCTCCTTCAGATGATTCGCTTATGTTTCCTCTTTTGAAAGTCTCTATGGATGAAAGCGTCTTTCAAATTAATAAATGTAAATGCCAGTGTAAATGTTTCCTGTATTCTCAGTGCAGGAGAAACTCAGAGACAATAATAGAGAACAAACGAGTCACGACTGCAGCAGAAAACCCTCCACATTCTCATTAGAGGAACCCTGTGACGCCCACACAGGGGAGTGATTATCCATCCCTCTCTTATTCCACCAAGCTTCCCCTCTACTTTACACTTTTCTAAGAGCTTTCTTTCTACGAACACCCCCTCTTTCTCTTCTCATGAAACACCCCTCTATTTCAATTCTGCTCTTTTTTGTGGCTGATATTCTCTCTGTGTCTCTCTTGTTGTATCTTAAAGGGAGCAGTTAGTCGTGAAATATTGGATTTTGATCATTTTAATAGTGCACCCTTTCTATTTACAGATTTTTAAATCTGTTGCAAACAAATCATTGGCTTGTAGCTATTCAGAAGATACAATAACTTATATATAAGCAATACAAAATCTGCATGAATTAATAACAGAAATGAGCAATTTCTTCCTAGACAAAGAATAGCATTGGCCCCAATACAGGGTCCCTGTGGGACTTCAGTAGGGAGAGGATATTGTGGAGACCGATTTATAGTTTGTCTCTCCCATGCACTGTATTAGTTAAATCAGAAGAAAATGGAATAAGACTGGAAAAGGAAACATTTATTTGGTGTATACAGCCAGCTTTGAAACTTGAATGGATGTTGGAGGATTTAAAAATGCTTAGAGTGAGAATTTTTGACATTGATGTGCATGTAATGTGCATGTGCATGTTTTGATGGAGAAAAGAGATACTGCTCAGTAATTTATAATAGATTAACACGTCTTTAGTTCTCTCTGAAGGAGGAAGCGGGAGCCGGGTGAACAATCCACAAAGAGTCTTTATTTTGACACTTTTCAGCATCAACACACATACTATTGGCTCTTCAGCACACTAATCAAAAGCACACACACACACACACACACACACACACACACACACACACACACACACACACACACACAGCCAGCTTTGTGAATCTCACTCTATCTCCTCCGGCAATCCGGACACCCTTTTTATCCCTCTCCAGCTCTCACTGTAACATAGAACAGCATTTAGAGATAATTTCCCACAAGTGTCAATCCTTACTGTTCTTCATCTCATGGCCTCGCTCACCACAGACGTTGCTTGGCCACGCCCACATCACCACAAGTTGAAAGATCCACACTGATGTTTTATTCAATTATTGCAGATGAGAGTTTGGCCTGGATTGTGTTTGAAAACTCTAGAAAAAGAAAAGTATGTCCACCCAGACTGATCTCACTTTGAATTCTGCGATAGTAGGTCGAAGGTTCTTCAGCTTAAATCAGCCTGTGTTACGCAGTTGTACCAAAATTGTAACCACTGCCCCTAGTGTCCAAAGTTGGAAGTCTTGTTGAACGTATGGGGACATGTGGAGAGGGGTCTATCCAGCAAGACTACTACAACACATTCCCAGACTTAGAACAGTTGGATGCACACATTAATACATATTTTATGAACCATTTTCATAATGTTGTAAAATGTATTTTTTTATAGTAACATTTTCATTATTCCATTTGTTACATACTTTAACAGCTAACTGTGCTGAGATTCGGCAATACAGAGAACAACAGCAAATACTCCTGAACATGGACAATTCCCAATTCATAAACGTTTGATAGGCTATTGATACATTTATTTTTGATTATGAAATCATAACGTGGGCTGCAAAAGATGTTATATTATCATTGATTAGCACTGGTTTAAACATTGAGGATGATAAACATTTCTAGTCTCTAATTTTGAGTGGAGGCCTTATATCTCCACTAGGTCTTGATTTTTATAATGCTGTAAGAGTGAAAACAAAAAACAAGACATTTTATTTTTCTGTGTAGTGAAGGGTCTTTGAAAGCAGGATACAATTAAACTGTATTTATCTCCCAAGGAAAACTGATATGTTAAACCAGCATGCAGGATGCTCAAAAGGCAACAGCAATTAAGAACATATGCATTTTGGAAGTAGAAGTATTTATAGAGTATATGTAGAGTCCTAAAAGTTTATTTGTTAATACGTCAAACAAGGTGTATCGCAGCGTGCCGCCATCTTGCTTTCCAAATGCATCATTACTCATTACTTCATGCACTCATTTGTAGAATGGTTCCTAGACAAAAATCACAATTTCTTAACCAACAAACCAACGCCAGCAGTGCATTTTCTGTGCAACTATGTAACTCACTACTTAACCACCATAGTACGATGCATCATTAGAGAAATTAACTAGCTAGTCACAAATTTCCAAAAACCGCAGGAACTGGAAGTGCAGCATAGTTCTAGCGGGAAGACTAGCAGCTGTACATCATCATCACATCATTAGCTGGTTAATTCCTAGCCAATCGCATGCAAGTCGTTGCTTTATAAGTCCGCTCACATTCTATCACATTGCTGTTTCTGTGTGCTAACACTGCAACCTCCACCACCCCACCACCACCAGTTCAGCCCCGTCCCACACGGGGGTAGGCTCCTTGCCCCTGCCTCCTATCTCCGGCAGGACATTACGGTTCCGGGTAGAACTCCCTCAGACTGCCGGACGGGGCCTACGACAAAGAGAGAGACATTAGTTTCTATTCTACATCTATGAAATAAATGGCATCTTAAACTTCACTCAAGCCTGCGTGTCTTCCCGATAGAACTATATTGCACATCCATTATTCAACAATATAGTGCTGTCGTTAATGATGTTATGCAGGGTGTGGAGTAATAACTTCTGCGGATATAAAATTATAATAGCTCTTTTACACGTACTCCAGAAAGCTGTTTAAGGGCCGAAAGCGGCTGAAGACACAAAATCTGCATGCAACAGATACATTGCGCTGCGATAGCGGGCTTTCCTAAGGTTTTTTTAAATGCATGTATATGTGGTCAAAGTCTTGACTGAATGAAAGATAAACTGTATATGGAATAAACTATATAGAAGCCTCAGCGAAGTCAAATGATGTACACACAGCAAACTAACAAGGAACTATGCAAGGAACAAATGTTCATTGGAACTACAGTTTCGGGAAACTCCAAATCGTTGAACTATGTTGGTAACAATGGATCTTGCGACCCCAGATAAATAAATAAATTAAGTAGCTGCACTGGATACTGACAAGGAAAATGCTATTGTTCCTTTCAAATTGCACTTGTTTTGTTAGATTTGTTAAGCTAAAAAAAAGAGAAATGGATATGCTTGTTTCTAATGTCTGAAGCACAGAAGGGCAGGGGATTTTCCTGTAGTAACAAAGCTTCTCGCCACTGAAGTTTCATGACCGCCTGTTTTTAATTATTATTTTTCGTATCTGCAGAGATAATTTATTGAAATTACAGTGTGATGTCTGGCATGGAATGTTTATTAGCTACAGCCAAATTTCTCATTACAGAAAACAGATGCAAATGAGCTCTCTCTACCTTTCTCTCTCTCACCCTCCCACTCGTTTTCCATCCATAAAACTGACTATAACAGATTTTATTTGTGCCTTTCAGCTTTGTAATTAGTAGTTCAATTACACAGGCCTTTGTTAGAGAGACTAATTACTCTAGGAAACTAAGAATATACAAGGAATATATCTAGTTATCTATCTACAGTATGCATTTATCCCTTTCTCACAAGTACTGAAACAGGCGCAGATTCTGCAGTACTTCGCCTTTAAATACATAGGTTTCAGAATAAACAGTATAAAAACTTTATTATGAAAGTGTGCATCCTTCTTTCTCTCCTGCTTATTCATAATCGCATACTTGGCACATCCATTTGAAGTGTGAATGGGTGAGAAAACAGTGTTTACATGCCGTTTCTGAACTGTATTTGGCTTGCTGGCTGTTTGCAATCGAAGACACTTCTGCCTGCCACCAGTGGTGTTGTAGCAGGCCCTAGAGAATCTCACTGCAGTCACATGAGCAGCGTCTCTATTCCCTGGAGGTCCAATTACTCCTTGCTTTAGAGCACTGGTCAGGCTGAGCACTCTGGGTCTACTGCAGCTCAGATTACTCAAACACTGACTGAGAATTAGATCATGATCTAGAATACAGTGGTCATTTCAGACCGACTACAGCAGAAGCCTGATTGATAAAAGATGAAGTGTCCTTGTGCATGACAGGAGATTGTGGAAATGAGTTAAAGGTCAAATATATGCCCCAAAATGAATAAATTAAAATACAATTCAGTACAAAGCTTGTATTATGGTGATTTTAATTTGATGTTGAAAAATGAAAAAATACAAGCATGGAAATTCATGCTGGTCTTTTCAGCTCTGCTGCCATCTCATTTAGTTATATCTTGTATATCCTCTCCTTTATATTCAAAATGAATTACCCTCATAGTGTGTAACATTCATTGTAATGCCTGATCACATTTATTCTGAGATATATCAGTACATTTGTCTAGTGCCTTAAAGATTCACATGTGTTCATATATAATATTATGAACGTCATGTGTAAAGGTCAGTACCCGAGGGCAGTGGTTTACAGAAAGCAGTCCATCAGCTTTTCCTACAATTCTGGCATATAGCACAAAACATCCATCAGTGCTGTTCCAAAGGCCGAAGTAGAACACCTTACTGACTTCTAATACACTTAGAAGGGCATGATGGGGCTTGTAGAGGAAAAGGTTGAATCTCTCATATTGTAGTCTCACAGAGCCAGGACTATTGTTATGCAGTCTGGTTCATATTGCTCCTTATTCCAGCTAAGAATGGCGAGTGAGAGGAATTTGTTGTGTGAGTGACATGCACTGTAAAGTGACCAACCACAGTTTTGTTCTATATGTGATGTTAAAGGGTGAGTGCATTTGAAATTGGTGATCCCAGAATAATAGGGCGAGTCATTCAAATAATGTCAAAAACAGTCTCTGTATACGGTCTCTGATAAAAATAGAGAAATGATCGTAAAACATGTGTAGATTTTGTTGTCTGAATTTCAATATGTACAGACATCCAAACCGATTGGAGCTTGTGATTTTGAGATGGCTTTTTACTAGCGAGCTGCCTTGATGTCTACCAAGAACATACTGATGGCAGCTGCCTTCTAAGGGTCATCTCACACCGCACACTTTCTTGCAGTAAAAAGCTAGACACAGCGTTGCAAATGGAATTAGAACAGAAGTTTTACGAGACTATGGAGCCATCTCAAAAAAGAATATATTCACAAAATATCAATTCCTATTCACAAACAAATGTATTTCCATAAAATATGATGCACAAATGTGTAAACTTTTTCACATTCAGAAATTATGATCAACAAATGCGTAAATTGACAAATGCAAAAAAGAAGAACACACATTGCTCAGAAATGTAGTATTATACATGCAGAAGAATTGAAATGACATGATTTGAATCTAGGAAAAATCCATCCTTTTTATTCCTGGAATTCCTCAACATCATAAATTAATGGACCAAGCATCAACTTCCTACTGTCTTTGGACAATAAATTGGTCAAGACACTCTAAACAACCTAATTTAAAGCAAAAAGGGTCATTGGTCAGAGAGGCCCCTCAGCATGAGGGTCTGAACTTCCACACAGAGTTAAAGCAGACTTTTCCTTGAAAGGTTTCCAAAAGACCATCAGATTTGCACGACTCTAATACTAACACATTTCATCTTAATCCAGGAACATTTTACACAAAGTCACAGCACTTTACCTATTTAACCTTCTAAAATGTACAGAATGCATTTAATTCCATGATTTATACAATACATAGTCTTGCTAGGTAATTCTGAAAATGTATTTGAACTGTGGTAAATTGTATAACTGACAAATTAATGATTGTAGCCTGATGTACCTCTTTAAAGTTTGTGTAATGTTTTATCCATGTTGTATAACCAAGGAATTAACCAGTATGATTTGTAACGTACACGTATAATAAAAGTGAAAGAATGTAACATTTGTTATGCAAACCCTTGCTTGGTTACATGGAGGAAGCTGATGACAACGGATATCATGTCTCTTGCACCATTCTCAAGATATAAAAGTTCTTGATTAAATATTTTTGAGCGGGAGATTTGTAAGACTCTGAAACTAAGGACCATAAAATCAACTGTCGGAATGGACAGCCCAGTCGACCATGTGACTCTGAAAAGTCACTTTTTATTGGCTCAGGACACCTTTGGGGATGTGGCCAATTTCAGTTCAAATGTTTCCAAAAAGGAAGAACACTCTCTCTGCTCTCTCTCTCTTCCTCTCTTGTCTCTCCTGCTCAGACTTCACTCTGACTTTTCCCTCGTGGGCTTCTCTGGATCTCTTCAGAACCAGATCCATGTCATGTGAGGTCATAGATGCTTGAAGTCCCGTGGAAGCCCCTCACTCTCTATTGTTCAGAGAAGGCCTCGCTTCAAAGCCAACCTCATCATTCATAGAGACAATAACTTTCCGATCTTACAGAGGTCCAAAACTTTGACGGAACGAACTTTCGACCAAGAGCCAAGAACCAAGCAACACAAAGAATGCAAGGAAACACCACGACATGCATGTAAATCTCCAATATTTTGCTCAAAGTACTGATGTATTAGTTAAATACTTTGGGTAATCCAATAGCAAATCGATGTAGACTCAAATAAGGTTAAATGCTTCTTAAGGCATTGTTAATGTGACATGTCGCAATGGTCAAAAACCACCATCTAGTGCATGTTTACATGATAAATCTATTAAAAAAAAGTTAGGCTGCTCACTGCATTTTTGAAAAATAGTTTTTAGATGTCCTAAACACAAAGTTTTATCTGTTTCTTTTAAATAAATAATAATAGTATATTTCACAACCCTTATCCTAGGGGAACCATCAAATCTAGAAGTAGCCAAAAACAGAAACACCCTCTAATGTAAAAAACAAAAACGGTTTGAATATTAAATTCCAGGTCATCTCACTTGCTCTTATATTCAATATCCTGCATGTCTCCACTCAGGTTTGTTGTTGTTTTTCCATGTTATTTTTGCCTTCAATCTGAAGTGGGACAACATTAACAGCTAGGGCTTTGAATTATTTAGAGTGACATGGTTTGTATGCTCAAAGGTACATTGTATTTTTTCCCTGGAGTTACCCGTCTTGCTTCCAAATGGCTTTTGCATCAACCACCGTAGGTATTCAGCCATACACCCGACATTATGAACTTTTTAAGGGAAACTAACAATCGCTTAGTCCTTTCCAGATGTGAATGCTCTTAAATACCAAAGACCTGTATCTAACACACTTAACAATACATACATGAGCTGCCATGCAAACACTTAAAAATCACTATTAAATATTAATGATTGAAATTATCACTTTACAGTATTTTAAATAAAAGATGGCAGTTGATTCAATCGATCTATAGTTCAGTGGTTTTCAACTGGTTTTTGCTTAATGGCCAAGAAGGTGCGACACAACAAAGTGCCAAAATTGTTAATCATGTGAAAGATTTGGTTACATTTAAACATTGAAATGTACTAATATTACCATAAATTGTGCAGGCACAACAATATACAAAATTGGCATTTTTAAATGCATAAACAACAGCTGAAGTGCAATTTACCAGCCTAACATATAGAACAAACACAAGTAATACATTATTTTGTGGAAAAATACTATAGAATTTGACTGGATTCACAGCCTTTGATGGCAACAACAAAATATATATGGAGCGTTTTCACTTTTTTCAAACTTGATAAGCCTTTTTATTTTGCTATATTTACATTACTACTGTGTGCAAAATTACATGGATAGTTGCATTTTGTTATTTGCATTTTGACCATATCAGTTCAGGACCACTGCTTTAAATGTCTGTACATTAAGTTTGTCTAATGTGTAAAAGTGCTTAAAAACTATAAAACAAAGATATAGAACATTAATGTGTCTAGTGCCTGTACACAGATAGTGAGAGAGAGATAGAGAGAGAGCATAAGTGAATGGGCAGAAATTTTAACTAAATAAGAGTATTCTTTCTCTCCACTCCATATCATCTGTCCAATCTAGCTGGCATAACCAAATTTAGCTGGCATGATGCAATAACGTGTTCTTGTTAAGCAGTTCTCCCCCATTGAATGGCAGTCATGAAATACTTTGACTGCAGCAATTTTATCCTGCCATTTGCTAAAGTTACTCCTGAAAAAAAGAAGTAATGCCAAATCACAATGTGCATACACAATCAATTGAACAGACTCACTCTTCCACAGTCCCTTTCTAATTCAATGAGCAGTTTCATTTATTTTCCTCTCAACAGGTGTGTGGATTCCCTCTACAGCCAGTAGGATGGTTAGTGTGGAGTAGTTTACTGTTGCATATCTGTATCTTGTTAAAGGAATATTCAGGGTTTAACACAAGTTTAGCTCGACAGCATTTGTTGCGTAATGTTGATTACCATAAAAAAAAATATTTTGACTCGTCCCTCCTTTTCTTTAAAAGAAGCAAAAATCAATCGAGTTCATAGGAAGGCACTTACAGTGGAAGTAAATTTTTGAAGGGTTTAAAGTGGAGCTGTTGAAATGAATGCGTTAACGGATGAGATTTATTTTAAATGTTTAATGCATTAATTTTTATTAACCGTTTTTTTTTACCAATTTTTATAAAAAAATTGTTAACACATTTAACAAATTTTGCATCAGATTCTGACATTTCATTGAGCACGTGTGAGTTCTAAACACTGGTTGGAATAGATCAAGACCTTTGCGGTGTGTCCAACAGGGACATTTCACTTATGTACACACCAGAAACACACAACAGCAATACCGTGCCAATGATGAAGTGATGGAGAAAGGACCTCTTACAAAACAAACTCAGATTGGACTTGTGACAAAAATAAAGTACTTTGCATCATTTGTAATTCAGAATTTGACCACAGAAGCATGTCAAATCTTAACTATCAGCTTGTTGGAGTGCTCCCGTGGAGGGTCTGTCTATGCTCCACTCAAAATGTAAATAATTTCAACTCTGTACCCGTTGCTTTTGAAGCATCAGCTAATAATTAGAATCAGAATCCGAATGAGCTTTATTGCCAAGTATGATATTACAGATACAAGGAATTTGTCGTGGTGACAGAAGCTTCCAGTGTACAAACAATACAGCAACAAGACATAGATAATAATACAAAATTATAATAGAATAAAAATAAAAGGTGGATAGGAAGTATATATAGAAATACACAATAGGAAAAAATAAATAAATAAATAAATAAATTATATATATATATCAGCTTTCTCAGTGGAAAAATAGCCATCTAAGCGGGGGTAATTCTCCCTATTTCACGATAGCCAGTTTTCAAGAGTCTTTCATTATAGAAACCGCAATGTCCTCTGCATTTTGAACAGTACTTTTTCTCCAGTGTGTAAACTCCAGTAAGTAATGAGTTGTGTAATTAATCTGTCTGTTGTGTCTCTCAGCTGTGACGAGCCGTAATGCTGAAGTTGTTCATTTAAAGCCGTTTAAAGCTATTTTCTAGCTGTTGTCATGTAGTAGTAATACAAGATACGATCATGGAGCGCTGTTGTATGTAAACAAAGACTGACGGATTCACTTCACGTCTCCAACTGCTCATATTACACACAAAAATTATCTTTTGCCACCACCTGCTGGCTAACATATGTAATGTCAAAAACTTTAATAAAAAATACATGTAAGTGACACTTATACAGTAACTCTTAACACATATGCACTACTCTTACACTTTAGTTTAGAACAGCACGAACACAAGCAGAATGATACACACAGTGAAGGTCCAGTGGAGTCCAGAGTGAGTTTTCCAGCCGTTTTCCTCACTCTGGAAGTGTACAGTTCTTGCAGGGAGGGCGGCGGGCAACCAATAATCCTCTCATTATTCTGAACTGTCCTTTGTATTCTTCTGATATCCAATTTCATAGCTACACCAAACCACACAGCTACTGAAGTGCAGAAGACAGACTCGATGTATGCTGAGTAGAACTGTTTCAGCAACACCTATGGCAGGTTTAACTTCCTCAGCTGGCAAAGGACATACAACCTTTCCTGGGCCTTTTTCACAATGGAGTCAATGTGGGTCTCCCACTTCAGGTCCTGTGAGATGGCAGTGCCCAGGAACCTGAATGACTCCATTGTTGCCACAGTGCTATTTAGAATGGTGAGGGGGGTAAATGTTGGGGTGTTCCTCCTAAAGTCCAAAATCATTTTCAGGAGCTTGACAGAGTGGTCCTTGGAGGTGCAGTCATTTGCTTACAGGGAGAATAGTAGTGGGGAGAGCAAACATCCCTGGGGGGCACTACTGTTGATCGTACATGTGTTGGAAGTGAATTTCCCCTGTTTGACTAGCTGCTGCCTGTCCGTCAGAAAGCTGGTGATCCACTGAAAGATAGACATGGAAACAGACAGCTGGGTTAATTTATTCCATAGGAGAGCTGGGACAATGGTGTTGAAAGCTGAACTGAAATCCACAAAAAGGATCCTTGCATATGACCATGGTCTGTCCAGTGTTGCAGGATATGATGCAATTCCATGTTGACTGCATAATCCACAGACCTGTTTGCTCGATAAGAAAATTGAAGGGGATCTAGAAAGGGTCCAGTGATGTCATTCAGGAGGGCCAACACCAGTCTCTCAAATTATTTCCTGACCACAGACGTCAGAGCGACAGGACTGTAGTTATTAAGTCCTGTGATTTTGGGTTTCTTTGGGACATTAATGATGATTGAGCATTTTAAGCAGCATGAGACAGCACACTGCTCCATTGACCTATTGAAGATCAGCATGAAGATGGGGGCCAGCTGGTTAGTACATGATATTACACAAGTGGGAGAAACACAATATGTGCTGTGTGCTTTCCTTATCTGTTGTTTTCGGAAGATACGTACACCTCCTCTTCACAGATCTTAAGTGCAGGTTGAGTAGCAGGAGGGGAAAGGAGGGGGTTGCATGAGGTGTTGATGTTTGTGTGAAGTGAAGGTCAGAGCGGTTGTGGGGTGTGAGATTAGAACACATTCAGTTTGTCCACCAGTTGTTGCTTCCCTACAGTGTTGGGGGATGGATTCTTGTAGTTAGTAAATTGTTTTAGGCCACTCCACACTGATGCAGGGTCATTAGCTGAAAACTTGTTTTTCATCTTATCAGAATAGCTTTTTTAAGCCACTCCGATGTCCTTATTCAATGTGTTCCTGGCCTGATTTTACACAATTTTACACCCACTTCTGTAAGCATCCTCTTTGCCTGACCAAGCTGCCTGAGTTGTGCTGTAAACCACTGTTTGCCATTGTTGTATGTTAAATAAGTCCTAGTAGGAATGCACATATCCTCACAGAAACTCATACATGATGTCATGATATGGTGTCTGCAGCCTCAGATACTCTCTAATCAGTGCAGTCAAAACAGGTTTATAGTTCCAGCTCTGATTTTTTGGGCTCTTTCCAGTCTTTACTACAGGTTTAGTTGATTTTAGTTTCTGCCTGTAGGTTGGAAGAAGTTGAACCAGACAGTGACCAGATTAGTCCCAAAGCTGCTCTAGGGACAGAGCGATATGCATCCTTTATTGATGTGTAGCAATATAATGTGCTGTTTGTATTTGTGCAGTTCACGTGTGAGGTTTGCTTTGTTAAAATCCCCAAGAATAATAATAACTTAGTCTGGGTATTGTTGTTCCTTGTCTGTGATTTTATCAGCCAGCTGGTGCAGTACTGCATTCATGGGTGTTTATATGTAGGAATATAAACACCCACCAGAATAAACCAGGTAAACTCCCGCGGCGAGTAGAAAGGCATACAGTTAATAAAGAGCGCTTCCAAATTAGGACAGCACATCTTCTTTAATGTTGTTACACCTCTATACCAACTTTCACTGATGTAAAAGCATGTTCCACCCCCTCTCTGTTATGAGAGGTAAGTGAGGACCCAAAAGCGATATAGCAGAAACAGAGTCTTTTAATGAAGTTCAGGGAATAACGTCAAACACAAAGTCTTCTCCTTGAGAGGTATACAAACAAACCACCCGCAGAGAGGGCGAACAGTAAACAGAACAAACAAGTGCTTCCTGGTAGTCTCAGGGCGAGTCCTTGGGTAACAGTCAGGGTAAGCGGGGGAAGCGACTACAGGCTGCGGATCTCTCCCAAGGGCCGACCGGAGTTGTGGGTAGATAGCGGATACCAACTCTCTCGTAGCGTCAGATAGCTGGGCACAAATAGTGGAGAAGGTTAGGAGCGTACAGAGAGAGGTGACAGCGGACGCCAACAAGACAGGACTCAGGACAGAGATAACAGGGCTGTAGGTTGCCTCGTGTGAGAGAAACTCTAGTGAGAATCCGACAAAGAATGCAGCGAGAGCAGGGAGAGAAGTAGAGAGCTAATCAGAGGAAAGGGGGAACAGGTGGGAAGAGGATTAACGAGGAAATCAGGGGAGAGGAGAAACAGCTGGAAGCGGAGGGAAAGGAGAAGGAAAGAAACATATAACGATCAGCAGAGGGTGACAGAGTAGAGGGAAAGAACAGAAACGAGACAAACCATGACAAGACAGGACAAGACACGACACTCTCGTTTTTCCAGACTAATTCTGCGATGCGATCCGCTCTGAACAGATGAAAGCCCAACAGATGTAACATGCTGTCTGGAATGGCTTCACTTCAGCCATGTTTCTGTGAAGCACAAGGCAGCAGAGTTTGAATAGTCCTTGTTTGTATGGGTAAGGAGATTTAGTTTGTCCGTTTTGTTAGGAGGAGAGCAGAGATTCTCTAGATGAATAAAGGTAAAGATGGCATGACATTTATTTGATTAATAATAATGGAACATGGGAATTTAATGTCGTTTTGGCATAAGCCCTGTCTAGCGGTCTGATGAAATTGCTACTCGAACTGTCAGGTTCTATTGGAGATAAGAGTCAGGGGGCAAGGAGCCTACCCCAGTGCAGGATGTAACTCAAACTGATGATGATGGGGAGGTGGAGGTTGCCATGTTGGCACACTGAAACTGCAAATTCAAAAGCAGACTTTTAAAGCAAGGGCAGACATATGATTGATGAGGATCTAACAAGATAATGGCATGAAGATGTGCAGCTGCAAGTCTTCCCACTAGAACTATGCTTATGCTTACAATGAAATTTCATTACTTTTAAAATATACAATTAATCGTGATTAACCATGAAAAATGGTGCGATTAATCGCAATTACTCTAGTTTAAAGACTGCTCTAGTTTAAAGACAGAAATGTAAAGCTTATAATTTTATAAATGCACTTTCATTAATTATTCTGTTAAAACTTGTGTAACAAAAAAGTGGATATAACTTTAAACAGAACATTTTGTAAGTGATTTTATCACACTAAAACCATGTTCACACATATATTGTTTATGTCGTGTTTTTACAGATTTGTCCAAAAAAAAATTTGTTTTGGTAATCAACATATGCCACAAATGCTGTTGATTGAGCCTAACTTCTATTGAACTCAAAATATTCCTTTGAAAGGAAACTATGTAATTCTCCGGCATAAGCTAAATAATGTACATCTCTCTTTTCTTTCTCTGTGCTTCAAATAATTGTACCATTCTTTGACCACCTGGGGGATAAGAGACAATACCAATACTCAGATCTTGGAGAATCAAATGTCAGTGGTTCTTGCTATGGCATGTTACATCCCACCCCAGTCTAGGGTTGGGGAGGAGTAACAAAATTAAAAGGTTTGGGGTTCCCCTATCCCAGTGCTAAATGATCACTCAAGTTTAAAATCCAAAACAATTAATTTATTTAATCATAAAAAGAGAAAGAAGTCAAAAAGGCTTCAGACGGGGGGAAAGGCCAAAACAAGAAACAAAACTGAAATGTCTGTTGGGGAGTCAAATATCTGTTTGGGAGTCAAAACTAACTTACCTACCAAAGAAAGTGCAAATAAACAACATTAACTTCCCTACCTCCCTCAAAAGATAAAAGGTTGACCAAAATGGCACCCACCTCCCTACAGCTTCCACACTTAACTAGTATTTACAATATTTACACAATGATTAAGGTTAACGTCAACAAGTTACCTTCAACTCACTATTTACAACAATAGATGATGACCTCAACAACACTATGTAGCAGCAATACATCAAACACAACTGTCTGGGATGGGGGGGAAAAAGGGAAGGTCCGTTGCAGTGAAGATCTGCTTGGGATTTATCCTGTTTTTCCTCTCCTCACCAACCAATCCAGACAGGGGAGTGATTGGTAATCATCATTTCAGACACCTGTTGTTAATCACCCTGCAAGAAGGCCAGAGGAAGAAGAGAGATAGAGAGAAACAAAACAGGAAAAACCACAACACAAAGTGGACAAAATCTCCAATTGCAATAAGGCCAATACCTTACATCTATGGATGCAAGTCAACAAAATATGTTGAGAATGGAAGGAACCAAAAGAAATGCGTCCTGAGACATAACAGGCATCACTAGGATTTTTGGCAAACCCCTAATACAATTTGGCCCAAAACTTGCCCCGCACTGATTGTGTTGCTGACATGAATGATCCCTCATATTTTGCAGCTTAATGAATAGAGGTGTGCTGTTCCTTTACTAAGCAATCTGAGTTACGATTTTTGCCTGTATGGGTTCTGGTTTCTATGGGACCCGAACCCGTACATCTCTGAGGCTGCTGCGCAACACACCAACAGCAGGGTGAAATGTGTTCACGCACAAAATTACTTGGTGCACTGTCACCATCTAAAAAAATCTTCCCAGATAGACAAAAAACCTCTCTTTAATCATGTTAGACCTGTCACAGGCTAAAACGGCTCATTAATAGCTAAATGAATCATATAATAAAGCCTGTGGCATACCATATCATGCACTGCTATACTTTCACGTCATCTTTATTGATCCGCCACCGGAGGGTTGATATACAGCACCAATCTATTTGTGCTCTGTGAAGAGTTTATGGCGTTTGCAAGGAGAGGCATCTATTAAAGGCTGCTTGGCTAGAAAGCAAAGTGATGACCTGTCAACAAAGCCCCAAGATGAAATGTCATGATTAAAAATAATAGCGATAGCAGAGTGGAAACCAGCAAAAACTGCCTTTATATTCTATGTAAATGTGTTATGCAAGTGAAGGGACAAGGCACAGAGACACCAAAGGAGACAGGAGGGAGACAGACAAGAAAAGGATGTTTAACACTACAAAAACACACCCACAAAGCGCTAATTAGAGAAACCTCTCTATTAGTAGCTACTTGAACAGTTTGATCTGTTTATATCTATTTTAGAATTAGTCATTTAAATGGGATTTCTCATTCCCACTTTGTCACTTCTAGAACACACTGCAGCTGGAAAGCACTTTTCTAACAGAAGGTGTTTGATAACTCTGGAAAGTGTACGTCAGTACTGCAGGGTGGCAAAGGGGTGCTTCTCTCACATTGGTTATACTTCTGTTCAACAAAGAGGACAGAAAGACTTTTAGTTTTTGGGGCCATTTATTAGAGGTACAGTGGAGAAAAGACAGTATGAGTAGGGCAAACAGGAAAAAGGCCAGGCTAAATCTTGCATTGCCCACATGAACACCATGGATAAGTGTAGCATGTCTGGATCGGACACCCTCTCACACAAAGACCACACAACCACTTGATGAGATCTAGTGCTCCTGTTTAATCTGTAAAGGTGAAAGATCATCAGTGGATCAACAGGGCATCAGCTTTTCTCTCTCTTCCAAATACACAGAGATTCACGGAGAAAAGCAACAGTGCACACATATGCTCATCAGCCTCGCACATAAGTAGACTGAGGCTATCGCATGTCGCACCCGGGAAACCTCAGTGGTGTTCCACCGATGACACTCCCTCCCCAAACAAACACCCGAAGAAAAGTTTTGAAACAATAACATTATATATTTTTTTTAACTTATGAACTATAACAGGAACAAAATTTCGTGAAGTTCAATAAATACTTCTAATAACAAGACATAACTGAAATTGAACATAAATTCTGACAATATATTTTAAAATAATACAAATAAAAAATAAAAAACAAAACACAAAAGTCAAAACAATTAATGAATAAATTACACTGCATTATTTTATGCACAGCACTGCTGCCACACGATTGGCTGATTAGATAATCACATGGATGATTGTTGGTGCCAGATGGGATGGTTTGAGTATTTCTGTAACTGCTAACTCCTGGGATTTTCACACACAACAGTCTCTAGAATTTACTCAGTATGGTGCAAAAACAAATAACATCCAGTGAGTGGCAGTTCTGTGGATGGAAACGCCTTGTTGATGAGAGAGGCCAGTGGTGGCTCAGGTTAAGCCTCTGGGTTACTGACCGAAAGGTCAGGGGTTCAAGCCACAGCACCGTCAAGATACCACTGTTTGGCCCTTGAGCAAGGCCCTTGACCCTATCTGCTCCAGGGGCGCTGTTTCATGGCTGACCCTTCGCTCTGACCCCAGCTTATTTGGGATATGCAAAAACAACTGCATTTCATTGGCTCTGTACCTGTACTCTGCACAATGACAATAAAGTTGAATCTTAATCTTAAGAGGACAGCAGAAAATGGCCAGACTGGTTTGAACTGACAAAGTCTATGGTCAGATACAGAACATATACTGTATGTGACATATATTCTAAAGTACAGTATACAAACATGAAGCAGAGTACATGAATTTCAATTCAATATATGGAGGCAAAATATATGGTAAAATTTTTGATAAACTGTATATGAAAACATTTCTGTTGTATTTTAAAATTTATTTTGCATATATGTAGTAGTGTATCTAGTAAAGTATATATATATCACATCATCTTTAATATATATTATGACAATGTGAAGTTAATTATACACATTATGTGTTTTATGTAATATGTGTTATTTTATAAAAACGTATGCTGAACAATATTATCAATCTATGTACTCTAAAAGTCTGTGAAATTAAATGAGCAAATTCCATGTGCATATTTTTAAATGTTCCTCAGTTTGGGTATTAAGCTGCATAAAGTTGATTCTGGATTTTAAGAGCTCCAGGGGATCATATATTGTGCATAAACTCTGCATGGGTACACCAAAGTTTAACATACAGTATAATAAAACAGATGACAACCTAAAATGAGTTTGACAACCCTGGCTTTATGTCAGAGCATTACCAAAACACTACGGCTCCAACAAGCAAAAAAATTAATAACACTGAAAATATTATTGGAATGAGAACAATAGTTTTTGATTTTGGGAAAGTGCATAGTTACATTAGATTATATATATATATATATATATATATATATATATATATATATATATATATATATATTAGGTATTTAATTATAATAATTTTTTAAATTATATTTGAACTTTATCGATGTAACTGTTAAAGGGCACCTATTATGACATTTAAAATGTTCCTAATATTGTTTTGGGAGTCCCCAACAACAGTTTTACATGCATGCAATGACAAAAAACACTTTTGTTGTCTTATAATATGCATTTATGTTTACCTGATTTGCTCACCGACTCCCAAATGATTCGTTCAACGACTAATTTTTCCAAACCCCTCCTTTGCGTGACGCTAATCTGCGGTGATTGGTCAGATGACCCGGTCAGTCGTGATTGGTATACTCTGTGCAGAGATTGTAGGAAACGGAACGCCCATCACCGCTTTGTAGTAAAAAAATCAAAATCAGAGAAGGAATTTGAGTTGATTTACGTTAGCGATCATAGCCCAAAGTTCGGTGGTAAACACCCAATCAGTTATTGTTTGCGTTAGCCCAACGCATAAACATATTGGTAAAGCACTGCATTACTACAAGTTATTGTCCTATTCTTTATGACAACTCCAATAACATCGACAAACATTTCACATATTTCAAAAAAATTGACATTGGAGACCTAGAAGCTGCACTGAGCATAACTTACACAACACACACAAATACTTATTAAGCATGCTAAAAAACACATAAAAGCAACAATTATTAATAATACTTACAGGTTACGATTCGGAGGAGGAAGCTGATCCAAATAAACTTGGTACTGAACCTTCCTTCAGTATCAACCGGCTCGCGAATCCACACTTGAAAGCATTCATGTTCGTAAAGCAATCGTCATTAAAATGACGCGAACACAGCACAAGGTTCGGGCTATACTTGTGTGGTATAGTTGTAAATATAAACTCTAGCCACTGATTCTTCACATGCTCGTCCCTGGGCAGTGAAAAAAAGGTCGCTTTTGATATGCACTTCAGAACACAGCGTCTTGTTGTCGACATGATGTTTTAAAGTTTTCCCTGGTGTCTGCGCGCGCAATGAGTGGGTGCGGCCAATTTGATAATTTTCCGTCTTGACGTCACAACGAAAAGGAAAATGACTCATTGGAAAAATGATTCATTAAATTGACTCAGAGTCAACTCCTAATTTTGAGAGACAATAACTTTTTTTACGGTGAACTTTCATACATAAAACTTTGCAGGATGTTTTTGTTCACTTAAATCTATGTTACACACTACATGAAAGGTAATTTTCAAAATTCCATAATAGGTGCCCTTTAAACTAATGGCCTAATACAAACATTATTAGTATATATATATATCTTCCCATATACCCCAGATTTATACATGATTATTTCTATGGAGGTCATCAGAGAGCAATTACATGCCTTCCTGTGGAAATTTAGGGTGACAAAGACATACGATGAGACTTCCAGCATGAAATCTAGCACGGCGTGTTGTATCAAACCCACATTACTTTTTCCATGAAAGACAAAAGGAGATGTTAGGCAGAATATTAGCCTCATTCACCATTCACTTTAATTGGAGATCTAATTAAAATTTTGGGTGAACTACGCCTTTAAAACCTTCCCCAGCTTGACAATATGCATAATGTAATTGCTCTGACAATGTCAAGCATAGTGGAGGTTTGGGTGACCTTGTATTTAGTCGTTCACTTTCAGTTTCTGGGAAGTGTATTATATTACAAAATTATGCATCTTATTTAATAGGAGTGGTATCAAAACTTGCATTGCAAGCATGACTTAATAAGAAAGAAAATAACTACATGAATAAATAATTCTGCTGCATACATTCTCCATCTGAATTCCCCCAACAGCACATCCATGGTGACATTAACCATGAAATGTAAGACAATTTGGGCAACGGCCAGCAGATGGGCTTCTGACAGCGGTAATTATCTTTCATGACATGTTTGCATATTTCCCAGCAAGCACTAACAAGATGCTAAAGCTCTTTTTGTTTAAGACCCACTGAGGCAAGTTCACACTAACATCAAAATAATTGGACATTACATTGACTCAACATCACTGGTTGCGCAGGGTGTGCACTTTATTTCATCCATTGTGGTGATGCAACTTGTATTAGCCTAGAATTGTAATATTGTCAACTCATGAAAGCATTAAGAGATTACAATAAGACTGAACACAAGTAGCATGATGGTTGTATTCTCACCTGATTAACTTTTCCTCATGCTGTTCAAAACCAGTTTAACTTTCTTTCTTGTGATTGATGTCAAACATAGGGTTGGGAATAGTATGGAAATTAATGATTGCGGTTCTGATTCCAGTTACAGTTAACGGTTCTAATAATTATTCTTTTAGTACTTTTGAGGAAGAAATATTGGAAAACAAGAAATGCAATTCTTATTGGATTAACTGCCTTCATAAACTCATTACCAAGTGATCAAGTCTTTTTAATTAATATATTTCATTCATTTGTTTTAAATACCCCCAATTACAAAAAAACTGATTATGTGTATCGTTGACTACACATTGTCACACAAACAGGCATCCAGTAATTACTCTAATTTAAGTCTCTCAAGCCTTATGAACACATAAGACAGTAACAATTCTTTGTTCATTTTGAGTCATGATGAAATTAATATCTTTCTGTTCAGTAAGTTTTTCATTCCCTAAAAAGAACCGGCTAATAAGAGTCATCCATCCCTTAGGAAGCATTGTACATTTTGCAAAATAAATACAAAAGAACGATTCATAAGAGTCCTTTGTTTGGGAATCAGACTGCATTGGTCATGCTGAATGTATTTATTTCACTAAAAAGAATCGACTCATAAAATGTATTTGTTCAGAAATCAAACTACACTTGTCGCACAGTATGTTTTACACTGTAGATTCAGAAGAATCAGTTCATAAGAGTCATTAATTTGGGAATTGGGCTACACTGGTCGTTTTGTATGTTTCGCACTGTAGATTCAAAAGAATGGGCTCATTAGAGCCAAGGGTTTAGGAATAAAGCTACACTGGTCGCACTGTATGTTTTGCGCTGTAGATTCAAAATAATCATCTCATAAGTGTAATTCGTTCAGGAATCAGACTTCACTGGATGCATAGTATATTTCATGCTGTAGATTCAGAAGAATCATCTCATATGACTCATCGGTTCAGTAATCGGATAACAGTGGTTGCGCTGAATGTTTGCCACTGTAGATTCAAAAGAATCAGCTCATAAGAGTCATTCATTCATTCATTTGGGAATCGAGCTAAAATGGTCACACTGTATGTTTCACACTGTAGATTCAATAGAATCATCTAGTAAGAGTCAATCTTGGGTAATCAGACTTCTCAGGTCATGCTGTGTGTTTTGTGCTGTAGATTCAAAAGAATTATTCCATAAGAGTAATTCATTCGGGGATCAGACTATATTGGTCACGTTGAAATGTACGTGCTATAGAATCAAAAGAATTGGCTCATTAGAGTCTTTTGCTTGGTAATCAGACTACACTGGTCATACTGAATGTTTGCCGCTGTAGATTCAAAAGAATCACCTCATAAGAGTCCTTCGTTCAGTAATCAGACTTCACTGGTCATACTGAATGTTTGCCGCTGTAGATTCAAAAGAATCATCTCTTAAGAGTCATTTGTTCGGGAATCGAACTACAATGGTCATGCTGTATGTTTTGTGCTGTAAAATCAAAAGAATTAACTCATAAGAGTTATTTGTTCAGTAATTGGACTACACTGGTCGCATTGTATGTTCTGTCCTATTGATTCACATGAATCGCCTCATAAAAAATCATTTGAACGGTATTGAGACTGCATTGGTCATGTTGTATGTTTTGTGCTGTAGATTCAAAAGAACCAGCTAATAAGAGTCATGAAAATCATACGCCATATTTAAATTGAATGTGGTTTTAGAGCTAGAATGAAGGGGCAGATTTACAGGAAACAAGGGCTGATCAATCTTTTCCTCACACAAAGATAGCTACAATTATAGTACTTTTATTGTGCCTTTTTTAGTCATTTTTGGAGCTCAATAGTTTAATTCCAACTCTGAGTTGTACAGTATAGCAGTTTTCCGAACAAAGGAATGCTTTAGTTCACGGGTTCAATCGCACATTGGACATTGAGCAATTTCTTATTTTCTTCCTTTTCAAGCTTTTCTTTACTTTGTATTTACAAGTGTTACACACAAGGTCCAAAAGTGTGTTGTTTGAAGATACAAGGTCTGTTTTATTTCAAAAACACAAAAGGAATACAGTAATTCCAACTGAACTTGGGAAGAACATACATTGGTGGTCCAAATTTTTGGAATAATGTACAGATTTTGCTCTTATGGAAATAAAATAACCAAAGTGGCATTCAACTGATCACAAAGTATAGTCGGGACATTAATAATGTGAAAACAGTTTTCAGAACTTCTAAAACTACTTTAAAGAGATCTCATCAAAAGATCATCCACATTTAGCAATTACAGCTTTGCAGATTCTTGGCATTCTAGCTGTCAGTCTGTCCAGATGCTTAGGTGACATTTCACCCCACACTTCCTGTAACACTTTCCATAGATGTGGCTGTCTAGATGATCCCACAAAAGCACAATGGGGTTTAGATCCATAACACTCTTTTCAATGTCTTCATTTCTTTGCCCACTCTAACATTTTCTTTTTGTTTTTCTGTTTCAAAAGTGGCTTTTTCTTTGCAATTCTTCCCATAAGGCCTCCTGAGTCTTCTCTTCACTGTTGTACATGAAATTGGTGTTGAGCGGGTAGAATTCAATGAAAAGTGAGGCATCTATTTCTCAAATTATAGCCTCTGTACTTAAGATGTACTTATCCTCTTGTTTAGTTGTACATCTGGCCTTCCACATCTCTTTAAACATCTCTTTTCTCATCTCGTCTTTCTTCTTTTAAGACTGTAGTGTACACCTTTGTATGAAATATTTTTTTCCCATTTTTGACCTACAGTTGAAGTCAGAAGTTTACATGCACGTAGGTTGAAGTCATTAAATCAAATTTTTTAATCACTTCACAGATTTCATATTGGCAAACTATAGTTTTTGCAAGTCATTTAGGACATCTACTTTGTGCATTTTTCATTTTTCAAAACAATTGTTCACAGACAGATTGCTTCTCTTTTAATTGACTATATCACAATTCAGGTGGGTTTGAAGTTTACATACATTAAGTTAACTGTGCCTTTAAGCAGCTTGCAAAATTCCAAAAAATTATGTCAAGCCATTAGGCAATTAGCAAATTAGCTTCTGAAAGGCTAATTGGCTAATTGGAGTCAATTGGAGGTGTACCTGTGGATGTATTGTAAGGCATAGCTTCAAACCCAGTGCCTCTTTGCTTAACATCATGAGAAAATCAAAAGAAATCTTCAAAGACCTCAGAAAAACGAATTGTGGACCTCACAAGTCTGGTTCATCCTTTGTAGCAATTTCTAAACACTTGAAGTTACCACGTTCATCTGTACAAAAAAATGTACTCAAGTAAAAACACCATGGGACCACGCAGCCTCAGGAAGGAAGGTCTCCTAGAGGTGAATGAAGTTTGGTGCAAAAAGTGCAAGTCAATTCCAGAAAAACAGCAAAGGACTTTGTGAAGATGCTGAAGGAAACCGGTAGACAAGTATTTATATCCACAGTAAAACGAGTCCTATATCGACATAACCTGAAACGCTGCTCAGCGAGGAAGACGCCACTACTCCAAAACCGCTATAAACAAGCCAGACTACAGTTTGCAAGTGCAAATGGGGACAAAGATCTTACTTTTTGAAGAAATTTATCTTGGTCGGATTGCCATGATGACCATTGTTATGTTTGGAGGAAAAAGGGTGAGGCTTTCAAGCTGAAGAACACCATCCCAACCGTGAAGCATAGGGGTGGCAGCATCATATTGTGGGGGTGCTTTCTTGCAGGATTGACTGGTGCACTTCAATAAATAGATGGCATCATGAAGAAGGAAAATTATGTGGATATATTGAAGCAACATCTCAAGACATCAGCCAGGAAGTTAAAACTCGGTCGCAAATGGGTCTTCCAAATGGACAATGACCCCAAGCATACCTCCAAAGTTGTGGCAAAATGCCTTAAGGACAACAAAGTAAAGGTATTGGAGTGGCCATCACAAAGCCCTGAACTCAATCCTATAGAACATTTGTGGGCAGAACTGAAAAAGTGTGTGCAAACAAGGAGGGCTACAAACCTGACTCAGTTACACCAGTTCTATCTGGAGGAATGGGTAAATTCCAGCCACTTATTGTAAGAAGCTTGTGGAAATCTACTCAAAATGTTTGACCCAAGTTAAACAATTTAAAGGCAATGCTACCAAATAATAACAAAGTGTATGTACAATTCTGACCCACGGGGAATGTGATGAAATAAATAAAAGCTGAAATAAATAATTCTCTCTACTATTATTCTGACATTTCACATTATTAAAATAAAGTAAAGATCATAAATGACCTAAGACAGGGTATGTTTTATATGATTACATTTCAGGAATTGTGAAATACTGAGTTTTAAAGTATTTGGCTAAGGTATATGTAAACTTCTGACTTAAAATGACTTCTGACATGTCAGTCTATTGCATACTGTAGCAACTCAAAAACAAACACAAAGACAATGTTAAGCTTGATTTAACAAACCAAATAGCTTTCAACTGTGTTTGATATAATAGCAAGTGATTTTCTAGTACCACATTAGCAATTTAGCATGACTACTCAAGGATAAGGCATTGGAGTGACGACAGCTTGAAATGGGGCCTGACTGAATGTGATCAAAATTACTTTTTTCAAATAGTGGTGGTGCTGTTTTTTACATCAGTAATGTCCTGACTATACTTTGTGGTCAGTCGAATGCCACTTTGGTGAATAAAAGTACCAATTTCCATCCAAAACAGCAAAATCTGTACATTATTCCAAACCATTGGCCGCCAGTGCATATGTGTTTGTCTTTATTGCGAAAAAACTCTTGTACTCACTTCCATCTCACACAACACTACCTTAAAGACATACCCCATCTGTCAAGCTTCATCCTAAAAGTCACATACATTCATTATGTATTATACTGTATTGTGCAAAAAGAACAAAACACTATTAATATTTTATAGTTATGACTTAAAAAAATAAATAATGCATGGTGAAATCCATGCAGTTTACAGCAAATATGAAATGTAAATATACTATGAATGTAAATGTATATAAGATTGTATAAAATATATAACATCTATGAGGGGACTCCCATATTCCCTTACACAAGCAAAACTCTTGAAACTAGATATGAAATCGAATAAGACAGTATAGAAGCATTGTAGGGAGAAGTGAGAAAAAAGGAAGCAAAACCTGCATCGCCACCATACCGAGTTGGAAAAAAATGATTTATCCTCTTCAAATAAGTTTGTCATATCTTATGTGTCAGCAGCGCATTATGTTGGAGAGAGCAGCTGTCAAAATGAGGCTCTGTTGGGAATTAATCGTCAGTGATTGAAGAACATATCAACAGAAGAAAAGTATTTATGACATGACAGTGTGAGATAACTGTAAACCTATCTGATGCAGATATTCTGTGAAACTTCCTAGTTACTAGTTGCCGAACAGAATTTCTAGACAGACAAGAATACAAAGATATAAAGATGAACACATTAAGAAAATGAAACCCCACCAAATCCATTAAAAAAGCGCTAATCTCTTAAAAAGATGCTTTCCACTAAATTAACCTCTGTGAAGAAAGTTTCCGTGATTTTACCTCCACTGATGGCCACACAAGTCAACCAATCAGGTCACTGCCTTGCTTTCATTAAGTTAATGAATATTTAACAATGCTAAATTAGATGAACAATCTGCCACAACATATTAACACATGCAGAATAATGTAGCACAGATTAGGCAGCCTAATTACCTGTGGAGTTGTGGGGGCAACGTCTATTCCCCAAGGGCTTATTAATGCTATTTGCATCTATGAGGTGAACCCGAGGATCACATTACAGTACGCACACAAAATGCAAAGCAATTGTCCACTATCTGTACACACAAGCTCAAACTTCCTCTAATGTTCTTTGATTTTGACTGTGTGTATAAAGCTCAACAGTGCCCACCCACTTTTTAAGCTTTTTTAGGTTTTTTCCCTCCCCCATTATATTTTTCTTTAGGGATTTCATAAAATCCTTCATAAAAGTGTTCTAAGCCACAAACCAAACTAACCAGCTCTGAGGTGAATCACAACTTTACAAAATTTGATTTGATGCAAAAAAGTATTTGACAAAATGACAAAGGTACAAGACTGTATACTTAACATTAATTATGAAATTAACTACAGTCCCACGAAGCATAGCTAATTATGTAATCAAATTAAAACCTGTGGAAAAATAGGAAGTCATTGATTTAATGTTGTTGATTATATGTACAAAACCATTAGTTTTCAAATATATTGCAAAATATTCTGATTTATCCAAAAATATGAGTACATTTAGAGTGTACGGAGATTTTGTGTCATTCACTGTGCATCATGGGAGTGGGAGTCGCTGCAGAGCTGTTTTACCACCTTTTGTTTGCTGATGTTCTGTTATTGGCTGATTGTTCACCATAAGCATCATGGGTAGTGTAGTACTTCACCAGGAATTCTGCTTTTAAACACAATTTTGAAATAATGTGGACTGATGGCTTCAACAGAAGCATTTACCATTGATTAAAAACAAATCTTGAGGTAGGGCTGTCTTTAAGGGTTTGGGTGTGTCTTCAACTTTAATTATTTGACTTTATTTTATGTAAAACTCATTTGCATTTAAAACACCCAAAACTTTTAAACAATATTGGTTATATGTCTATAATCAGCAAATTTAAATAAATAGTTTCATAATTTTCCATAGTTTTTAATTCCATTACGTCATTTGCAATGCTTCAAGGATTTTGTCAATTGTTAATTTCATAATTAAAGTCGTTAATTACACAGTCTTGTACCTTTGTCGTTTTGCCCAATTTTCAAATATTTTTTGCATCAAATCTTCAGGCACCTTCATGTCCCAGGGATTGATTTTTATTAAAACTAACAGATTTCCTTTTTTCTTTTTGTTACATAAAGACTTTAAGACTGAAATAGAAAACTTTTTACCCAGCCTTTATCATTTATTTATGTTTTTTTCAAACTCCTTACTGTAAAAGTTAGTGTACTTGTGAACTAAGTCAACAAAAGCAAAGAGCTTGCTTGAGCTGAAATCAAGCAAGTGCAAAAAGTGCAGAAGTTGAAAAAGCTTAAGTTATTGTTAATAACACATTTTAATATTATAAAACAAAAATGTTTACAAATAAAAATAAAATGGAAAAAATGAATTTAAAAAAGAAAAAATCCTTCTGGAATAAAACTGTTGCATGCTATTGGTTTTAGTCTATTTAAAGGAATCTTTTACCCAACAAAGAAAATTGTGTCATTATTTGGTCACCCTCATGCTGTTACAAACCCATGATGTTATGTGTCTAGTGGAACACAAAAGGAGAATTTTTGAATTATTTAAACATTAAATATTTTTTGAAGAATCTGTTTGCAGCTGTTTTCCATGCAAAGAAAGTACATAGTCTGTCAAGCTCAAAAAAAAAAAAAAACAGCATCCATGTTTGGAGGTAGAGTAAATAATGAACTTATAAAACTAGGGGGGTGAACTAACCCTTTTAAAGCAACTTCACATATGAATGCACATAATGCATTTTACTGTCTTGATGTAATCTCGGTGGAGTTCTTTGTCAAGTTTCAGAGCTGATATTGCTTAATCAAGCTGGAGAGAAAGACATTGGGGGTCAATTGCAATGATAATTGATCATGAGATATTGCGTAATTATCTTGCTTAACGAGCCTGTTTACTTACCGAACTCAAATTGATGTGAACGTCTCTGTGCTGCAGTTTGAATGTTAGCCCCAACCACAATTAACATAAAGTGATAAAGTGCTGCTCAAAACACGTAATTGAAATAAACATGGCAGGTTTTACAGTCTGCACTGCTCAATCGTTTTTATTTATTTGTATTTTTAATATAGCTTTGGCATAAATCACAAATCCATTTTTGCTACTCCTTAGTATTTGTCAAATCACTATGTAGCATTCAGTATTTATAGCTTAAATTAGATGCATTTAATAGGTAGCTGAACTGGAAGACTGTGGTGCTGCCAAGATCATGGGTTTGATTCCCAGGGAACACACAAACTGATCAAATGTAAACATTGAATGCACTAAGTCGCTGTCTGCCAAATGCATAAATATAAATGTAATTTACTCACCTCTGTGTTGTTCCTAGCCAAAGTCACTTACTTTCAATGCAGAACACAAAGGATGATGCTTTAATAATTATTACAGCCCATTTCAATGTAATGGTAATAGTGACTCACTTAAAAGCATTGAAAGGACCCAAAAGTATCATAAAAGTAGACGACTCATCCATCATATTCCAAGTTTTCTGAAGGCATATGATGAAAATCTCAACATACGTTGCTCGTTCATCAGTGCATGAAATTCCTTTTTTGTAATGCAGAAAATAGAAAATCATACAGCTTTTTAATGGCATGTGGGTGAGCTAAAATATGAATTTTAACCCTAAATGTTTATCTTGGGTAAAGTAATGGAATCAACAATTATTTGAATACCGTACAGAACTAAAAAGTTGTTTGAATGGCATTTTAATATGGCACAAGAGTGGTACAGACATGACATTTCTGTAGAAGAGTGCTGACCATGCATGCATTTTTTGCTCCTCTTAGTTATGTATTCAGTATGTAGCAGTGTATAGCCGGGTTCAGATTCATTTTCTTATTATGCTACTTTCAGCATCATTAGCTATGTTAAAATCTCCTTAACATTTTTATTCACAATATTTCATACAAAAGGGTTGATGAGCGCATGTTGTACATCTGGGAGAGTCTGCTGTCATGTGATAATCTTGTTGTACGACTAACAGCTGGAGGCAGGGATAAAGAAGGTTGAGGCTCCAATATCATCTGACATATACAACAATTTACAGAAATTTGTGGAAAGCCTTGGAGTGCAGTTTGACCTGAGCAGCTTCGGTGAAGAAAATAATACAATATGGTTTTGATGGGATTACAGTAAATAGTCCTAGCATTAAACATTTTCACCCTGATCTCATAAAAATTACGTAACTGTGGCAAAAGATTATATTACGTGGAAATGTACACTTATCGCAGCAGTTGTGAATTGAAATGTCCATTGTGTGGCACTAAAAGCGAGTCAAATGTTTTCCTAAAGAGATAAGGTTTATAAGGTTAATGCTCCATTTAGGTTTAAATCAACAAAATGCATCAATGCATCACAAATGCAACACTCCGTTAAGCTATCACACAATTTGATCACACTCTAACAAGCTTGTAAATATAGTTGGTTATGTAAGGCAAATTTGAAAATATATTGTCTCACAAGGAATGTGCTACAGTTAAAGTATTCAGATTTCATAAAATAGCATTGTGTGAGAAACAGGGCAAAAAGTAAATGTTTATGAACTGATAATCTGCCGTTTTACTGGTGATTTGTGTAAAAGCCATTGTTTTTGAGGTGTCTCTAGAGTTCACATCACAGCCGCGATTAGTACAACAAACCACTTAAAAATTATTTCTAAAAATCCCATATAAAAATCTACAGACCAGAAATTGATAAAGATCTTAGGGTGGTCCCTTTAGACTTGCAACCACACACAGTAGCAATGCACTAAAAACCACTCCTAAGCAACCACATAGCAAAATCCTGGCAACCACCCATAACACCCTAACATTCTGGCCGTGCATTTTTCAGGGGTAAGCACCGCTCATATTTTCTTCATTAACATTGTGTACAATTATTCGGCCTAAAATATGTTTTTTTTTTTAATGACATGGAATGAGTGCTATTTTGAATCCCTTGAAGGTTCCACACAAAAGATAGTCATTTTCATTCAGCAAGGATGTTATATCAAAGCACGTTAAGAAGAAAGGCATTGTAGAATCTTCCATTCTCTGCACGCACTGTCATGTTTTAAAACACCAAGCAATTTATGTTTTTGTATCTTCAAGTGAGCATCACACATATGATAACACCTCAGTCTGAACTCTAGGCCTACATTCCTACAAACAACCGTGCAGGTTTTTATGGAAAATGGTGTGATTGATGTCTGTAACTGTCGTGACATGTTTACGAGCTTGGGGATTCCCAAATAAGCTGCCTTATGGGTGATTCATCTTTGGCACATTGATCATTTCCTAATCACAAAAGTGCCTACAGAGCGATCTGCCCCCACAATGAGTTTTTAACACTTTTTGTGAGGACAGATATGAAAAATGTTGAATTAAGTACTTGGACAGCACACAATGGTTTGTGCTCTGTGTGCATAAATTGCCAGTGGGGTATACATTTGCTTTGAACTGTGATTTGTCATTACTTTAATTATTTAAAAATGTAATAAATCAAAATTTTAGCACTTATTATGGATACTAAATCAAAAGAAAAAAATCCACATGTTTTTTTCAACCACAATACAAAAATATAAATTACTCTGTACAAGAATAGTTTAAAATTCACCACTGCAGATGAAAAATAACAGAAAGTGTAACTAATAATGTTAAAGGGATAGATCACCCAAAAATAAAAATTACCTCATGTTGTTCCAAATTGTATTACTTTCTTTCTTGTGCGAGACACTAAAGGATATGCAAAATGTAAGTCTCAATAATAGCTCTCCTACTTGGATTTTTATGGATTTTTTTATGAATAATATGATTATGAAGGCAGACATGTCATAGGGCTTTGGAAAAACATGAAGGTGAGTAAATGATAACATAATTTTAATATTTGGATGAACTATCCCTTTAAATACAAGGTCACACAGCAATAAGACTTTAATTGGATACAGTATCACAAATCTATGACCTGTGGGTGAATTGTGAAAATTGCTGTATACTGTATGTGGACTGTGTGTTCTTATGTGCTGCTGTTGCGGTTGTTGTACCTTAGTGTAGACTTTACAAAGGACATTAATTTCATTACGGCTCTGTCCTTAGGCCCGACACTATCATTTTATTGTGGAAACGGAGAACAACTTCATAATTTACTTCAATTATTGCAGAAAAATTGTCAGTGTGCTGAGAAATGAGGCAACATACACTCATAAATCAGAGCAGCATAAAAGATTCCCCACTGAAACTCATTCTCCTTATGTAGCAAACATCCCCTATAAATTCACAACCTCAACTCACACATACACACACAAACAAACACACACTCTATTTTATCGTCTGTCAAATACAGTACATACACGCTACAAAAAAAAAAAATCTTTGTATGCCATAAGAAATACCCAACTTTGCTGTGAAATTGATCAGAGCTACTGTACATGGCTGTGGGTGTTGTTTTCTTCTTTATGCTGTCAAGTTTGTCCTACACCGGAGTCATAGTCATCACATCATTGAAGGTATTTCAGTGATGCATACCAAAGAAATCAACACAGAGACACTGTGTGTAATTGTGTTTCAAGGTGAGGAACATGCATGACATTTAAGAAAGTTAAAAAAGTAAAGTGTACTGAAAATCGAAATAGTGGATCATTTGCATTTAATGCTCTATTGTGCACTCGTTAATCAGTCAAACCAACAACATTCATTACTTTTGAATAATATCTATTGCTCAAGTAAATATTAGAGATGTCAGTTTAAAGCGTTCATTTTGTGTTACAAAATTAATGCAATTAATCATGTCCCCTGACCCATGTGGTCAGGTAAGCCTTGCTGTATTGGCATTTCGCAGTCAGCAGGTGGCAGTCAGCACAGTAATACGTTGGAGCAATGCACCTCATCAAACCAATGAAACCAGGCAGCACAAAAATGAATTAGGTGTCATTCACAGATGGTGTAATCCAGCACAGATGGTCAGAACATTTAGATCCACTTTAGAACTTTGATTTCAGTCAGACTAGAATACTTCATCTATTTAAAATGTTATGTAAACACTCTATTCCTACTGAAGTCTTACCAGTAATTTTTGCAAAGTCAGACTAACAGCCCTAGATGATGCGATTGTAGCTCATCTTCGTCTAGCATGTAAACATGTTAATTGGACTGCAATTGGCCTCAGCCTTCCATCCAATATTCCATTACACATCATGCCATGTATACTCAGACATACAAATTAAAATTATAACTCGACTACGCAGAAAACGTCTAGGTTACTGTTGTAACCTCTGTTCCCTGATGGAGGGAACGAGATGTTGTGTCAAACTGAATCGACACTAGGGGTCTTTCTTGAAGGCCTCAGTTACCTCTGAGCTTGAGAAAAGGCCAATGAGAAATTGGCAGACAGAATTTTCATGTCCCTCCCCCAGACATACGGGTATAAAAGTAGGGAATCGTGCATCTGTTTAGTCAGGTTTTGCACTGAGGAGCCGAGAATAAGGTTCGGCCACTGCATTGTCTTGGTTCAACGTCGTGGCCAGGGGCCAGCATTGTGGCCTAGGTGTTACTAGGGTTGCTTCACGCCATGCGCTGAACCGTGTACGTGAACTGCTGATGCAGGTGCGGGCAGACAGTTGCATGCCAAAGCAGCAGGATGTGTCAGACGGCACATGCCCTTCCCAACGCCCCATAAAACGTTTCAAAAACTTTTTTCATAAACAAGCGACGTGCCAAGCATGGGAGCAGGCCACACCAGCCGTGCCTTTATTCTCTGTACGTTTCTCGCATAGAGTTAAAGTGGCTGGGGATATTTAACACTATAACATGCTTGGTGGAAGGCATTCTTTTCCAACTCCTATACTTTCAGGGGGAAAAGACCCCGAGGAGACCACATCCTGCCCAAGCTGGGGGGAGGTTAAGTGTGGCGAATACGTCAACTGGGATTTCAGGCCACATGTGGAAGTGGCGAAGTGGTAGATCCTACCTGCTTTGAGGCTGGGCTGGTCTGCCTCTTCCTGGGGCAGCTTCGTTTGCAGGTTCACTACCTCTGAGGGAGTCGTAGGAACCTTGGGCACATAGCCCGGTCTGGGTCTTATGATGATGTGAATATCTGGCGGACCAGACTCCAGGCAAGTGTCACTGACAGAGAATGCTTGCAGGTCCCCAACCCTCTTGATGGAAGCCAGTTCAATCAGGAGGGCCATCTTCAAGGAGAGGGCTCTAAACTTGACTGACTCTAGTGGCTCGAGTCCAAAGAGAGATACCATGAGGGGAACAGGCATGGCCTGGAAGGGTTCAGCCACATATTCAATTCTGGACGAAAATAAATGTTGTGATGTTGCATAAGGTTGTCAAAACAATACACACCATAGTCAAAAGTAAAGGCGATCCAATTAAATATTAGAGTATGTGATTAGGCAGTTATTTTGGTCAGGCACTGTATAATAAAGTAACTTAAATAGCAACATTGCATTTATCAGCAGATTGTTCGGAGAAAACTCACAATTTTCATGTTTTTCCTGAGAAAAATGGGGTTGTCTACATTAAAGACATTTTCATTTGAATACCACTTTTCACAATTGAAGTCGTTTTAAAGCAGCTTTGTAGAAAATCATGACTTAAAGTCTAAATTATTGTCTAGACCTTTGGTGGGAAGGAAATGTAGAGACCGGACCTCTTGTAACTTTTACAAGAATACCAATGATGTACATGCATCACATTTTGTTACTCATTTTGTAATGAAAAAAAAAAATGTATTTGAATAACCTGTAACAATCCAAAATAATAATCCACACCACATGTTTCCTTTCTTCCGTCATACACAGCAGTGGTTTTCCATTTAAAATTATAGTTAGGTTTAGGATTGTTTCCCTCCCCTTGTCCCCTCCCTCATCCAGGTAGATGGGGATGACTTGCCAGCAGACGGGGCTTAGGGCACGCCCTCCCTCAGGGAAAGGGGGGGTGTACGTCATGCCGGGGGCTCCCCTGCCTGAGAGAACGAGGAAGGAATGTGACAGGGCGGAAGGCGGCGCCGGGTCGTGATTATACACACCCGGTCCCTTATCAGGCTAATTAAGCCTCCGAGAGGGATAAAGGCCAATTGCGGACGGTGGTGCGATGAGAGAGAGATTGTTTACGGACATGTCCGTCATGTGTGTGTGTTTGTCTTTTGTTTAAGTTAATCATTAAAACATTGTTCGTCATTGTTCGTCATATTTTAAAAAAAAATATCGTCAAGCCGGTTCTCACCACCTCCTTTCCGTTTAACTGTTTTACACTCATATGATTTCTTACAACTTGTCATGAGATTGGGTTGGGATCTTTATACACAAAAGGGTTTCTATTACATACAATTACCTGTGAATACTAATGAGAGCACATTGTGCTGGACATATGCATAGTATCCTACTATGCATATATTGACACTTCCAAAACATGCTTGTAAATATTTGCATGTTAATAATGCTTATGCATGTCAATTACCTACCACAGTCAGATGGGTCCAGTGTCAAGAGTGACAAGTGTCAACATGCTGTGCGTGTAACTGGTTCTGCTCGACCCGCTCCAAGCAGGATTCGAACCAGGGTATCAGGCATGGGAGGTGGGCGCACTAATGAGGAGACTAAAGGTTACAGCCCCTAGCATCAGTTGCTAGTGTGCTTTTTGAGGCAAAAGGAGTGAGGTTTACACAATGCACAGCTACCTACCAGATGGCTACCATTACATGCTCAATGTAAAAACAGCTAAAAAGACAGCTGGAAAAGAGGCTTTCAAAAGAACACTCAGAATGTGTTTATAATAAAGAAGTTGCAGGGTGAAGTGTTAATGAGTCTGACAAACAGCCATAATAATATCATATAGCTTGAGGGTTGGAAAGCACAAGCAACACACACACACACACACACACACACACACACACACACACACACACACACACACACACACACACACACACACACACACACACAGACAGAGTCACATGGTCACAATCTCAGCTAGTCTTGGGATCGTTAAATAGATTAAATCCATAGGAGGCATTTGAAACCATAAAATGAATGAAAATCAGGGATGCTAAATATTGTTTATTTGTTCAGTACAGCAAATCATGTATTTCCATAGTAATAGTAGAGTTCAGCCGTATGACTCTCTTATAGTTTATACATTACATTTTAATTTTAAAAGACAGGTTTGTGTGGCCAGACATTGTTGTGTAAAAACAAATTTCCAAGCTGCATAAACTTGTTGTTTTGTATTGTTATAAATGTTGCATGTTTATTTACATTATATTGTTCTATAGACTAGGCTAGAACTTGAGTTATTTTGACAATGCCACACACTGTCCTAGAAACTCCTTTCAAACATTTTAACATTTCAATTAGTATACAAATTATAATAAAACAAAATTAAGGGAAAGTATAAGGGTAAATCTTGTTTAGGGTAAATGCCACAACACCCCAACCTCCAATAAATAAATCATGAAAAACATAATATATGTCATAAAGAAAATTAAGCCTGTTTTAGGATTATCAAGAGTTCTTTTTTGTTTGTTTCTATTTTTGTTTTCCATTGTGGCATTATTTTCATAATAATTAAGCACATTCCACAAGTGTAATGCAGGGGTGTCCAAACTACGTACTTTTCTAATGCGGCCCCCAAAAGATTTGGGAAAAAGAAAATAATTTGGCCCACTGTTTAGAAATTATATGAAATACTTATTTTGAACACTGGGTGTCGCTATCACATACTGCCACACTTCAAAGCACATTTGCCTCCACTAGTGTTGCAACAGCTTAATATTTCCATGGATGAAGCACCACACAAAAATAATGATGGACTGGTATCAGGGTTGTTACTTTTCTCATGTACTTGTTCTCGATAAATGTCCCGATACCACGCACTGTACAACTGAGTATAGCTGCAGTTGTGCAGCGCGAGTGGCCGCACCGAGTTTATTTAGTGAGTGCACTCTCCAAGAATGTCTTCAACAGAACAGGAACTATGACTGAATTACTAATAAATAAAGAGTAATTCCTTGAATCACATCATAGCAAGAAAATGTAACATTTAACAAGCTTTTACCTAGTATAATATTTGTTACATTACTGCATGGTCTGAAATGACCTTTTCCATAAAGGGGCCAGTAATTGCCCTAATGATATCATTTTTAGGGGAACTTTTAGGTTTATGCTAAATATATAAAAATGTACTGTGTCATTCCTGTATTCCAAACGTCTTGGTTACTGTCGTAACCTCTGTTCCCTGATGGAGGGAACGAGAGGTTGTGTAGATGTAGTGACACTAGGGGTCTCTCTTGAGAGCCTCATTAACTCTTATCTTTGAGAAAGGGCCAGTGGGAATTGGTGGACAGTATTTGCATGCCCCTCCCCTGGACATACATGTATAAAAGGAGGCAAGCGTGCATCTGTTCAGACAAGTTTTGTGCTGAGGAGCCAAGAGTAAGGTCCCGGCCATTTCAGTGGCTAATACAGTGTTGTGGCAAGAGGGACACAACGTCTCGTTCCCTCCATCAGGGAACGGCGGTTACTAGAGTAACCGAGACGATCCCCTTCTGTCACTCACTCGATGTTTGTGTCAACGTAGTGACACCTGGGGTCCCTATCTAAAAATGCCACAACACTGAACCTTATTACATGGACTGCTGATGCAGGTGCAAGCAAGCTGTTGTGTGCAAAAATAGCAGGTGCATCAGACTGCATATAACCTTCCCCAACACCACAAAAGACATAATGTAGTTCCCCACATCCCTGAGGGGAGTAAGTGACGTAACTAGCATGGGAGCAGGCCACATCAGCCGTGGAATTTTCTCTATCTATTTTTTCTCTCAATAGAGTGATAGAAGTGGCTGGGGCCATCTAACGCTATAACGCGCATCGGGGAAGGTGTTCTTTTCCTATCATAATCTTTCAGATGGAAAAGACCCCGTGGAGACCACATTCTGTACAGCAGGGGTGGTTAATATGTGGCAAAATACATCACATTCACTTAACAGCCCCATGTGGCGTGGTGGTAGTTCCTGCCTCGATGGGGAGGAGCTCTAAAAATACAATGACAGGGGGACAGAGGGAACCCTGCCCAAGGGAGACACGGGTCTGTCGACAGGGGGACCGTACCGAGGTAAATACATCACAGGAGATTACGGAGTAATCAGTACCTGTGGAGCACCTGTTCCAGTACAGGTAACCCGGGACAGCGCTTGCAGGTTCACTACCTGATCCTTGAAAGGGGTCGTAGGAACCTTGGGCACGTAGCCAGGTCGAGGTCACAGGATGACTTGAGAATCTACCGGACCGAAATCCAGGAAAGTGTTGCTGACAAAGAACGCTTGCATGTCCCAACCCTCTTGATGAAAGGGAGCACAATCAGGAGGGCCATCTTCAAGGAGAGGGCCTTTAGT